>NC_060142.1:190804262-191107293 GCF_021461385.2 Schistocerca piceifrons | reverse complement strand
AGGCATCTTTTGTGACCTGTCCAAAGCCTTCGACACAGTAAATCATGACCTGCTTCTCCAAAAATTGGCACGCTATGGTTTTCAAGGCAAATCTCTTAGCTGGATGTCATCATACTTGGCAAACAGAAAACATATAGTACTTATTAACATCAATGGCAAGAAATTTCTCTCTGGCTGGAAACACACTCAATTAGGTGTTCCACAAGGCTCAATATTAGGGCCACTGCTTTTTCTATATTATATTAATGATATGCCATGTCAGGTCCAGTCTGATACTATCCTCTATGCAGATGACTCAACAGCTGTAGTCTGTTGTAAAAATGAGGTAGACCTAATTCGTCATATTCAACAAACACTTGGGGAAGTGGAGGCATGGGTCAAAAACAATAACTTGACATTAAACTTTACAAAAACAGAAATTGTTCATTTACCACAAAACAATCTGCACAGTCTATAAGTGAAATAAGGTATATGGACAAAAATTAGAGACTGCAGACTGTGTCAAATTCCTTGGCGTGTTAGTCAATAAAAACCTGTTATGGAGTCACCATGTGGACAACATACTGGGTCGACTGAATAGCCTTGTATATATTATGAATATCTTGCATAGTATTACTGATTTAGCTGTAAGAAAAACTGTATATAATGCATATTTTGTTTCAGTCATTAAGTATAGTATAATTTTCTGGGGGTCTGAAAAAACAAATTTACTTAGAGCTTTTAGACTACAAAAAAGAATCATCCGGGCAATGGTGGGAGCAAAACCAAAGCAACACTGCAAACCTTTATTTGTAAAACTGGATCTAATGAGCATTCCAAGCATATACATCTATGAAACTCTCACTTTCACGAAAAGAAACCCACAACTTTTTGAGGGCAACTTCTTCTTGCATCAATATGATACAAGACATAGAACGAGCTACATGTTACCTACCCACCGTTTAAAATCATATGAAAAAACCCCATACTATATGGGCATGAAATTTGTAAATAAAATATGGAAAGATACGGATGACCCAAATGTAAAAGGCACCAAAAGAGACATGGAAAAATATCTGAAAGATAAATGTTACTATAGTGTAGAAGATTTCATGAATGGTAACAATGCATTATAATTGTACACCATGTATATTATTAGTTTATTGTATTTTTAGTATTATTATATATAGTGTAAAAACTGACAAGTCACCTATGTCACAATCTTTGATTGTATAAGGCATGTTATGTGATAATAAAAATTGAATTGAATTGAATTGAATCCTCCATCCCTGAGGAAGGTTTTGTTTTGGAACTGAAGGGGGTTAGTTTTCATGACAACATGCTACATGTAAGTGTGGTTTGTCCATGTCTACTGCTATAACTGTGCCACACAGTCCTGCAGCCCCATTGGGGTTATGTGGCATGCTGACCCTCCATTCCCCATCCACAAATAAGGTTTGATTTGGAACTGCAGGGATTGTGTTTGAAAATACGAGTGTCAAAAGATGGCATCGCACCAATGGCCTTATTATGGGAAGACGGTGAAGCAGCTTTGAATCAAGTATCAAAGTGGCTGAGATTGGCCACAGTATTCCTCAAAGAATGTTTGAAAATGTAAAATGTTCCAAAATGTTTTAGAAACTTCCATAAGATTCGGAGATAATCCAGAATAAATGAGAGGTGCATGTCTTACATATTCTACATATTTTGGCAAATGCTTCCAGTCATTCCAAAATCAGCTCCAGTGGATGAAATTAATGCATGTTTGAAGAGATAATTTCTTTGGCCTCGAGTGATGAAAGTATAATTAAGAACAAATATGTGAGTTCAGCTTTCCATTGATGAGGAAGCAAAACATTTTGTCGAAAAAATCTTAGAAATTAGCAAAGGCACACAACCAATTAATGGTGTAACTGGCCAAATTGAACTTAAAAACGATTTATGTAGCATTGTCAACAGCCCAAATGAATGAATAGGTAAAGTTTTCCCAAACATAGTTCCATGCTGGTTATTTGAAAGACTCATTTTAGCAGTAAGTAATGGAGCAGCTGATGACATTAATTTAAAAATTCAAAACAAGAAATTGTCATGAACAGTTATCAAACAATATAATTGAAGCAAAAATAATAGCTGGAGCAGAATAAGTAAAAACAGCTATTTAAATTCAAAAGACTGCAGTTTCAAATGAGGGGAACATTTAGTGTCACTATAAATAACATAAAAATAAAAATGTTAAGAAGTTGTATTAATGTGAAAGAACCAAATTTTTCTTCGAAATAAATTCAGTGAATGAGAATAGCTTGGTTTCAGTCATGTTCGGTATAAAAGTGTTGTCTATTGGTGACAAAAATTATACCGGACCAGGGCTCAAACCCAGATTTCCTGCTTATTGCAAGCAGTCATTGTAAGCATTAGGCTATCTGTGCATGCCTCCTGGACTGACCCAAACTTTCATATGTCACACTGTCTACCTCCCTTTTCCATAGTCTCCTACATTTATTGTTGGGCAGTTGACTTCCTTAATGATTGGCTGAGTAGTTGATTTCAAATTAGGGCGACGTTGAACACTTCATTGGATTTAAGAGTACTGGAGAATATTTTTGAGAATATGAGACCATGTTTTAGTGTGGCATGCTAACTTTTTTATGAATTTTTAATTGTTCAATTTTACTACATTCTTGAGTGGTTTGTAATATTCACAGAAAACAACTGAAAAAATGCAAAGTGGATGTTTTCAGCTAGTTATTTCATAAAATCATAATGTGAAAAAACTCTTTCATGCCATTGTAGAAAAAATAAATATCCTTACTTTGCTCAGGCAGCTAAGACAGTAGTGTGCATCACAGTTCACATTGTGAAACATGGAACTGTGATACAGATACATCATACAACTGAAAACTGAGTTTGATCTGTAGACAGAATATAATAGTGTGTCCTGCTAGTTGCATACAGAATGCTAACAGTTTGTGTGATGACCTCTCATTGGGGTACAGGGTCTACAACGCCTGTCCCAACTGTGGGGTATGGATGCAATTTTTTTAAGTAGCTGACCTCTTGTTTGAAAAAGTGGAAGCAAAGAAAAAAGCAGAAATTATTCTAATTAGAAAATAATATCCCTTGAGGCTGTACAGGATTAGATGTTATTGTATGGTAGTTCCATATTACTAAATATTGGTGTTAGTGGAGTTCTAATTGCAGATGACCATGCAGGTACCATGAAAGTAACATACATTGAATAATACGAGATAGTGGAGCATTTAAAAATTTCCAGGGCAATTAAAATATTAATCACAGAGAAAATTTCACATGTTTTGCACACAGTTCAGACTCTTGAATGAATATGTAGAAGTAAACTTAATATGAAGAGTGGTTACAGAAAAGTTAAATGTGTGTTTTTAATGCAGAAGTAGTATTGTTCTCCTAATTATTCTAGAAAAATATTATTTTTTATTTTTGCATAGAAAAGGCTATAGGTCTCAGATAGTATTTCAGTATGATACTGGAAACACTTATAAAATCCAAACATTAGTATGGGGGAAAATAAATACTCACTGTAGAGCAATGGTGTACACAGTAAAAAGCCACATGAACAAGACATGCTCAGCATACATACCCCTGTTATATCTAATTGAACGATGCTACTACTCTGTGGAAGATTTAATGAAGGACGAAGTGATACTTTGAGCTGGATCCCTAAAATGGAATAAAAATTTATGATATAGTACATGTAAATACTGAAAGTTTGACAAATTACAAGTAAGTAAATGCTCCACAAAATATTATTATAAGTGAGACAAAATTTTAAATAAGCAAATTGTAACCTTGACATGTCTCCTGTACATCAGACACATGTTCTGAAATTGTGTATGTTATGAGATGAATAAAACACATTTCACATTTAAGTATAACTATCCTTATATACAGGGTAAGTCACTACCTATTGCCACCCAAAATAACTCCAAAAGTATGATAGTAGCTGAAAAGATTGTGGGACAAATGTTGCATGGGACAATGGGGGCCATAATATGATGGTTTTTTGTTGCTAGGAGGGGTCACATCAGAGATATGAAGGTCACCTTTATTCTTTTAAATGGAATGCTATAGTTTGGTACTTATTTTCTGATAGTGGCTATCGAGACAAATCCAATTATGTGTAACAGTAAGATCTTTGAAGGTCACCGAAGGCCGAAAGGGTAGCACGAATATCCATTTACAGAAAGTGTTCGAAGTGATGACCATTGGTATCAGTGCAGTGCTGCAATCTTCTGATCATGGATTGAGTTGTATTCCTTATCACTTAAACACTTATTGAAGCACATCCTCTGACAATTCTCTCTCACATATTGTGCAAAAAGTAAATATTAACCGAATACAGTGTATACATCTAATGTGCTATTGACATGTAAACACCATTCAATGGTTTTGTAATATAACACTAATAAGAATGCTAAGATTAGTACCGTTGAATCAAGCGAATGTGAATGATATATTCCTTCAAGAACAAGTCGATATGCTTCTCATTTACGGAGAATGCCAACGAACTTCAGTGAGAGCTAGAGACATATACGCTGAAAGATATCCTCCATGTACTCACCCTACATGTCGTACATTTAAATATGTGTATTATAAACTGAGAACAACTGGATCTTTGACACGTCAGAAACAAAGTTACTAACGAAGAAATGGAAATTGGTACACTTGCCACTGTGGTTCGAGATCGTTGTGTTAGTTCATGTCAAATTGCAAGGGACTTTGGCATGAGCCAGAGTGGAGTTGTTCGTGTTCTGCATTGCCATAATCATCCTTACCATATCAGTTTCTGCAGTAGCCACCAGAAAGATCACGGAAGGCGCACATTGGCACGGCGCGTCACGGACGGTAGTTGCCGCAAGTAGAGTCCCGTCCACCAGAGGGCACGCGAGAATTCAGACGCGACCTCTGCCGGCATAACAACAACAACAACAACAACTCCGGCAGCACGGGCCGTGCCCAGTCAGTTAACATCAGGCATGCCTAGGACACAGTCTCGGTCTACGCTGAGAAGTGCGACGTAAACATGAACAGTGTTACTACACAATTGGCGACGAGTAGGGTCATTCTTTCGCGTGTTGCATCATTGATCCAGTTTCGCAGCTTCTCCATGGCATGGAGGATTTGGTGCGGGTTTTGGTTGCGCAGCAGACGGAGCTCATGGCCACCGTGAAACAAGTGCTTCCGGCATTGCTCTCCACGCCGTCTGCTCCGGCGCAGTTCCCTCCTCCCTTTCCCCCGTATGACGAGATGGCGGAGGATTGGGACGCATATGAACATCACCTTCGGCAGCATTTCCAGGCGTTTCATGTTGCCAATGTGGAGGTATGTCGTGCTCTCTTCTTGTCTTGGATATCTCCCTCGCTGTATCAAGTTTTGCGGCAGCTAGCGCCATTGCAGGAACCCTCGTCCTTGTCTTTTGACGCATTGTGTTCATTGCTGTCTTCATATTATTGCCGCCGCATGCATGTTGTGGTGGCTAGGGTTGAGTTCTATCAATGCAAGAAACAGCCCCATCAGTCTTACCGGGCGTGGGCCGCTACCCTGCACGGTCTTAGTCGCAAGTGTCATTTTGTCACGGAGCAGTCGCGAGAGTCGTATGCCCACGTTATGGTATGCGATGTCATTGTTCGTTCGGCCCCTGATAGGGAGGTCCGGCAACAGGCCCTGCAGTTAGAAGACCCTTCCCTCGAGGAAGTCCTGTCCATTGCTCAATCGTATGAAGTCTCTCACGCAGCAGGTCAACAGCTGGAAGCGTGGTGTGATGTCGCGGAGGTTCAGGGCGGTGCGGCCGCGTCCACTGTGTCCGGGGTGGACGATGTGCGAGCGGTACAATCCGGCCGTTACGGCCGCTCCCGCAAGGCGCGTAAACAGAATTCCGGCCGCCGGCCCCTGTTGCCGTCCTGTGCGTCGTGCTATATACATCATGATCAGTCAGAGTGCCCCCAGCGTTGGGCCGTTTGTCGCAAATGTAATAAAAAAGGTCACATTGCTAAAGTTTGCCGCTCAGCCTCAAAAGAATCGAGGGAAGCAGGTGCAGAGGACATGGACGTTGACATTCAGGAAGTTTCATCGGGCCAGGCTCCCGATGCATCGGCACGCAAACTCTTTATCGAGGTGTCGGTTCAGTCGCGCTGGTTACAACTGCAAGCACGAAGTTATTCCGACCTTGGATCGCCCCCGTTGGCGCCAGTTTACCGGCGTCTATGCGGTTATGGTGAACAGTTCATTCCCCTACTGGGTCAATACACTACCGACATGACTTACAAATCAGTCATTCAGCCTATTACTTTTATTGTTGTCAGTAATGCGAGCTCCGCTAACCTTTTTGGCCTGGATGCCTTTCAAGCTTTCGGTTTTTCTATCGCTGACACCATACAGTTGGTCTCCCTATCAATCATTGGAATCTTTGATCTCAGACTTTCCAGATATTTTTGAGGAGGGCCTGGGGCGTGTTTCAGATTTTGAAGCTCACTTAACGTTGAAGGCGTCGGCTCGCCCGCGTTTTCTATGCGCGAGGCAGATCCCCTTGGCTCTCATCCTCAGGTAAAGGAAGAGCTAGACCGGCTGACAGCCCTAGGGGTCGTTCTTCCCATTTCTTCCAATGAGTGGGCTTCGCCCCTCGTTATTGTAAGGAAGCCCTCGGGAAAATTACGTCTTTGTGGCGATTTCAAGGCCACCATTAATTCCCAATTGGTGGTGGACACCTATCCTTTGCCTCGTGCTGATGAATTGTTCTCCACCGTGGCGGGAGGCCAATATTTTTTGAAAATCGATCTGTCGGAGGCTTATCGTCAGATACCACTTGATGAGGACTCCAAACGGCTGGCGGTCGTCAACACCCCGTTTGGCCTTTACCAATACCAGCGGTTGGCCTTTGGAATATCCAGTGCCCCGGCGATATTCCAGCGTTATCTTGAGCATGTCACGTCGACAATCCCTCATTGTATTAGTTACCTGGATGACATAATTGTCACAGGCCGCAGCACGAAGGAATACTTGCACAACCTTCACACCCTCTTTCTCAAATTCAGGTCTGTGGGCTTGCGTTGCAACCTGCATAAGTCAACCTTCTTCCAACCATCTATTGAGTATGTGGGCTACACCATCTCTCGGCATGGCATCCAGCCACTAGGAAGTTTTGTCCAAGGTATCGTCAACCTTCCTCGGCCCGCTTCGCTGAAAGAGTTACAAGCTTTTTTAGGCAAGATAGCCTATTACCACCGGTTCATTCCCAGGGCTTCCACTATAGCCCACCCCCTTTACTGCCTTCTGCACAAGAGTGTTCCTTTTGATTGGTCGCCTGCCCCTCGTTGAAGGGCCTCCTCACATCAGCCCCTTGTTTGGCTACTTTTGATCCCCATAAGCCGTTGGTCCTGGCTACAGATGCTTTGCAGTATGGGGTGGGGGCAGTCCTGGCCCATCGCAACGCAGATGGTTCCAAGCAACCACTGGCGTTTGCATCTAAAACGCTTAGTCCCGCGCAGGCCCATTACTCCCAGGTGGAAAAAGAGGCTTTGGCCATTGTCTACGCTGTTACCAAGTTTCACCCTTTCTTGTATGGCACGAAGTTTCAGTTAATCACTGACCATAAGCCGTTAATATCGTTATTTGGCCCCGCCTCTCAGATTCCGGATAGGGCGGCACACAGACTACAGCGCTGGGCCTTGTTCCTCTCTAAGTAACATTATGACATTCATTTTCGCCCTACAGGACAGCATGCCAACGCCGACGCTCTTTCCCGTCTTCTGGTGGGCCCGGATCCTACGTTCGATCGAGAGGAGATTATGTGTTTTCATTTGGATGTGGCGTCCCACCAAGCGGTTGATGGCTTCCCCATCACTAGTTCTCAAGTCGCCAGGGAAACGGCAGCTGACCCAGTTCTCCGGCAAGTAGTTCGCCTCATTCAGCAGGGGTGGTCATCCTGCCCTCCGGGCCGGGCCCCGGACCCTCTTCGTAATTATTTTCTTCTACGAGACCGCCTCTTGGTCTTGGAAGGAGTTCTCCTTCTGGCTACCGATGATACAGCTCCTCGCGTGGTTGTTCCTGCAAGTTTATGAAGGGAGGTCCTCACGTTATTACATGCGGGGCACTGGGGTGTTTCCCGTACTAAAACCTTGGCTCGCAGACATGTGTACTGGCCCGGTATTGACAGAGAAATTGAGCACTTGGTGGCCGCCTGTTCCCAGTGTGTGAGCCAACAAGCATCTCCCAGGGCAGCGTTCTCTTCATGGCCGCCGGCAACCCAAGCATGGGAATGTGTTCACATCGATTTTGCGGGCCCATTTCTCAATGGCTTTTGGCTCATTGTCATTGATGCTTATTCCCGATTCCCATATGTAGTTCGCTGCTCCTCAACCACTTCAGACGTTGCAATCCAGGCACTAGCAAAAATCTTTTCTGTGGAAGGTCTGCCAATCACCCTGGTCTTGGACAATGGACTGCAGTTTATTTCGCAAACCTTCCAGGATTTTTGTAGGCGCTTCAGTATTCGGCACGTTTGCTCTCCCCCCTTCCATCCACAATCGAATGGGAAAGCCGAGCGCATGGTGCACACATTTAAGATGCAGATGAAAAAGTACGTGCACGAATTTCCTGCGGAGGAAGCATTGCTGTTTTTCTTGACGGCATACCGGACCACACCAATGGGAGACCGCAGACCCGCAGAGCTCCTCCATGGGTGTCAACTTAGGACTCTGCTGCACCTCCTCCGGCCTGGTCCTCGCCAGTCTTCTCAAAACGGAGTACCTGGTTTTCCACTGGGTATGTCGGTCTGGGCCCGTGGGTTTGGTCGCAATCCACGTTGGATACCGGCGGTGGTCCTGCGCCGAAATGGCCACCGGCTCTATACCTTGCAGGCGGGGGACCAGGAGGTACGTCGGCACCAAAATCAGCTACGTCCACGTTCAGGCACCCACCCTCCGACCTCTCAGACAACGGCTTCCCCATTGCCGGCACCTGTGTTGGTTTCACAGGGGACATTACCTCCTCTCCCCGCTGTGACTCTGCCGCACTGTGATGGTTCTCAGCCTTGGCAGCCTCCAGTAGCTCCAGCACCGGCATCACCATCGTTCGAGATGCCCCAGCGAGAGCCGGCTCCCCTAGCAGGCCCGGTTTCTCAGGAGGCTGGTTCACCTGTGGTCGTCCCTTCCCCTTCGTCCCCGCCACTGAGTCTTGCCCCTCCTGAAGTGGAACAGGGTCCGGAGTTCGACAGCTTGTTGCCTGTTCTGTCCCGGGCTCCAGTTGTGGGACGACGGGGGCCTCTTCGTGTGGGTCACTTCCAGCCGTATTCGAAGGTTCCGGCTCGAGGGTTGGCAGATCCCCTCGACTCCGGCCATCCAATGGATGTGGAGGTCATCGCTCCTGCCCGACGCTCCACCTTCCGACGCAGCGGATCACAGTGGCTTCGCCCCCCGAAGGAGGAGGAGTGCAGTAGCCACCAGAAAGATCACGGGAGGCGCACATTGGCACGGCGCGTCACGGACGGTAGTTGCCGCAAGTAAAGTCCCGTCCACCAGAGGGCATGCGAGAATTTGGACTCGACCTCTGCCGGCATAACAACAACAACAACAACAACTCCGGCAGCACGGGCCGTGCCCGGTCAGTTAACATCGGGCATGCCTAGGACACAGTCCCGGTCTATGCTGAGAAGTGCGACGTAAACGTGAACAGTGTTACTACAGTCTCCACCAAGAATTAACTAGTACGGATTGTATGCATCACATTGAATTCTGCCGATGGGCTCTCAGATTCAGAGGGATGACACATTCATTAATTTGATTTTATTTACTGACAAGACTACATTCACGAATCATAGAAATGTTAATTTGCATAACATGCATTACTGGGCAACTGAAAATCCATGTTGGCTGTGGCAAGTTGCTGTCAACCTGTGGCCAAGAAACATCTGGACCACCCTGTTTCTGAGCACAGCCTTTTCCATCTGGATTCTTCTCACCAAAAACAGCTTTTCTGAACTGCACAAGTAGGAACTCTCCCTGCAATGTGAGGATGGTTTGAAAAGTTCTCGGAATCACCAAGAGAGGTCAGCACTAGTGCAACGAGTTGTTCACGTGACATTCATTGGACTGTTGCCTGTAAACAAGTGCCACATCAGTGCTCTTGGAAGAGAGCTGTGGCGGTGACATGGCTCTGTTGTTATTCCCACATACTTCCCACCTACTGCACAGGTGGGATCTCTCCCTGCAATGTGAGGATGGTTTGAAAAGTTCTCGGAATCACCAAGAGAGGTCAGCACTAGTGCAACGAGTTGTACACGTGATATTCATTGGACTGTTGCCTGTAAACAAGTGCCACATCAGTGCTCTTAGTAGCTGTGGTGGTGACATGGCTCTGTTGTTATTCCCACATACTGATTTGTGAAAATGGAAAAAATCGAGATTCGAGGAGTGATTAAGTACTTCATAAAGAAAGGTATGAAAGCAAAGGATGTTCATGCTGATGTCCAGAATACGCTAGGGGACTTTGCCCCTTCATATTCAGTTGTTGTCAAGTGGACAAATGAATTAAAATTTGTTGAGGAGAGCTTAGATGATGATCCATGCAGTGTTCGGCCAAGATGTGTCACTCCTCCAGAAATCATTGAAAAAGTGCACAAAATGGTCATGGATGATCGCCGATTGAAAGAGTATGAAATTGCTCACACTTGCCAGATGTCATCTGAAAGGGTATATCACATTTTAACGGAAGAATTAGAAATGGAAAAATTATCTGCAAGGTGGTTTCCACGACTCTTGATGCTGGATCAAAAATGCAGAGAATGGACATATCGGAACAATTTTAAGCGCGTTTTAGGATTTAGGAGAAACGAACAAGATTTTTGTGCCTGTTTGTGACCACAGATGAAACATGGGTGCACTATATACTCCAGAGACAAAACAACAGTCAAAGCAATGGAAACATGCTGATTCTCTGCAAGCAAAGACAATTCCTTCGCCAGGAAAGGTCATGGCATCAGTGTTATGGGATGCGATGGGGATCCTGTTTGCAGATTATCTCCCCACTGGATGAACAATTACTAGAGAATATTGTGCTATCCTCCTGGACAAACTACAACAAAAGGTATGCAAAAAAAGGGCAGGTTTAGCAAGGAAGAAAGTCATCTTCTATCAAGACAATGCGTGCCTGCACACGTGCAATCGCCATGGCAAAATTACATGAACTAATTGAATTGTTGCCACACCCATCTTATTCACCTGATATGTTTGCTCTGTCAGACTGCCATCTCTTCCCAAAACTTAAAATTTTTCCTTTTGGACAAAGATTCACTTCAAACGAAGAATTGATAGATGGAGTTGACAATTATTTTGCAGTCTTGGAGAAAACTCATTTTGGAGATGAGATCTAGGCACTGGCACTTTGTTGGAACAAGTGCATTAATCTACAAGGAGACTACATCGAAAAATAAAAAAAAAATATTGTTTGAGTGGTTTTTTTGTGGAACTGCTACTAGTGTCAAATATTCCTCTGTTACAACTGCTTCTAGCTTTATTCCGGATTCTACTTTTTCTGTTGTGACAAAACTGCTGCTGTGATAGCCTGTTCAGTTTTGAAAATAAACTTTTTGAGATGAGAAAATGCTAATTCTGTAATGGCTGGCTTGAAAAAACAAATAATTTGAAAAGTAAAATAAAGTTCCTGTCCTGGTGAAAAAAGTTAGTAAAGATGAACTATTTTGCAGTGTGTGATCTTGCTCTGTTAATTTTGTGACAAAAAGTTTTCAAGCTATTTTTTACCACTGATTTTCAACAGTATTTAAGTATAACTTTGAAATTAAATGTGGATGACATCAGTTACATTTAGAACTTTCAGATGAGACACAACCTTCAAGTGTGGTATGTGCACCCACAATATGGATTGTAAGTACCAAGGATAGTTCCACCAATGCTGAATTGATTTAGACAATGAAATTAATGATTTCTAATTACTCTATGGGTTTGTCAAATGATATTTGTAATATTTTTAAGAAGATATTCCCTGATAGTGTTGCTGAACATTTTTCAGTTTAGTCAAAGAAAATGTGGTACCTGTTAACAGATGGATTGGCACGATATTTCCTAGGACACATATTAGAAGAAGCATGTACGTCATATTATACACTGAGGTGAATAAAACTACCAATTTTAAAGATAAAAAAGAGTTACAAACAATCATTACATTTTGGTCTGAGAGAGAAATGTTGCATAACAATGAGTCACCTAAGAACTTTTTTTATTGACAAAGCAGATGGGGAAATGTTACATCAGAAATTATATGAAGCACTTTCTGAAGCCTACCTTATGGTGCAATCAAAGGGACCTAATGTCAATAAATAAGTGTTTAGGATTTTACATAGTGATGTCCAAAAGACCTGAAGCAGGTAATCGCAGTTTTTGAGGCATACTACCACAAGGTGGCTTACTTAAGGATCTTCAGACAACAGGTTTTTGGAAAAGTGGGATGGAATTCAACATTACTTTCTTAAGAACATATCCCTAAAATAAAGAATCCTACTACTGTTCAGTCCAAATCTTACAATGCCATTGTGAATGCTTAAAAAAACCTTCAATAAAAGCAGAACTTTATTTCATAACTTCGTCTACAGAACTATTCAGTAAGTTCCCAAATGTTTTCATAGCCAAACGTCTCTGATTCGCAAGCTGCATACAAAAATAGAAAACATATTTAAAACCTTTTTGGCTCATGTTTTGAAGGTTCCTCTTGCGAGAAAAATTAAGAGTGTTTCTGAAGTTGTTCACATTGAACTGTACACATTGGATACTTTGTTTTCTCTTGAACAACTAGTTGTTAGCAGATAAGTAACTGTAGGGGCTTAGTAAACTGGCAGAATGTGACAAGTTACAGTTTGCAAAGAATGGCCAAAAACATTACATCATAGCTTGCAATCTTTTGATGGAAAGAACATGCATATCACGTGTACAACAGAAATATTTTAGGCTTTTAGACCCCAGAGAAAGAGTAAAGAGCAGAAGCTGCAGAGACATGTGAAATGTTGCAAAAATGATGCTGCTCAATATCCTGCGACATTACTTATTAGACGAGTGAAAGGTTTTACAGTTTGGAAAAGATGATCCAGCTTTAGTTAACAAAAGTATTGACAATTGAAGACCTAACAGTCGAAATGTGGTAAGTACCATTTTTTCCAAAATTGATTTTATCCACTCTAAAGTTGCTACACCTGTGCATATATATTGTACTAAAGGCACTTAATCATATGACGAAGGTAACAAATCATTGCAGTGAAAAGCAGGTGTCACTAGTGCTAAACTCCATAGCCCCCTTCATTGTAAACATGATCACCAATCAGTGTTGAATTACATCAGTTTAACATGCGAATGTAATAGTTGCTCCATTGTTTTACATGTTGCGAAAGTAACACTTATACATTAGCAATCAGTCTGCAACAAGTAAACTTTGTTTCATCTCTTACACACTCTGGCATCAGCTGCGAGAGACTGTGGTCATCTATGTGAGATGCAGTTCCATGAGTGCATGTGTGCTCACGAGTGTGTGTGTGTGTGTGTGTGTGTGTGTGTGTGTGTGTGTGTGTGTGTGTGTGTGTGTGTGTTGTCTCTTTTCAACAAAGGCCTTGTTGGGGCCAAAAGTTCACTTTCTGACAGTATTATATGCAACTCAGCATCTCTGCTACATGGTGAGTAGCAAATACCCTTTTCATAATATTGTTACACGTGGGTAGTTTTTACTTACACAGTTTTCATATTACATCATCTGGGTTCATGTTCATAACAAAAATGATGCAGTAATGTAATTGTGGTGTGAAGGTGAAGAGACTCATGGAGCTAACAGTATAACATCATCTCTATTCCATGTTATGAATTGCACCAGAAATACTATCAGTGTAACCAGTAACAAGAGGAAACTTGTGATTTGGAGTGACAACTGCTGTGGAAAAACCAAAAACCTTGTACTTATATGTATGTACATGTTTGTAGTGTCTTGTGGCCCATTTTATTGCATATAATGTAAGTATCTGGTTTCAGACCACTGTTTCCTGTTGTGTGATAAAATTTTTGCCATAATAGAAAAGCACAAGAAGGTAATTAAATAATACGTACCTGATGTTTTACAATAAGTAATTACTTCAGTGCACCATTGTTTACCATTCAAGGCACTCAGAATTGGGCAAAAGGACTTTATTGACTACCAGCCTGCTCCTAATAAAGTCATCAACACAACAAAGATACACATCAGTTCTGCTGCACAAATTAATCAACTCACCTGGAACAGTGCACATCAAAAGAACATTAACTAGCAGTGAACAGTGGGAAAGTGTAAACAACCTAAAGAAAGGCAAAACTGTTGATGATTTCATTCATATACAACTTTCAGTAGCGCAAAATATTTCATGACTATCTGTTGAAAAAAGAAAGACTTGTGCACTGTGCTGCCCTTTACAATGCATCACCATCGGCAATTTTTTACTGATTTGTTTAATGAAACTACAAACTGATGATTTCTGCCATATTGTTTACATGTCTTGAGACATATATATTTAGGTATATTTTGTTGACCATTATAAAACGATATTTCTGTTGATGTAGGCCATTTAGTCTGAATAAGGTAATGTGCAAGACACCATCTGCTCTCAAGTTTTTAATTTTCTTTTTCTGAACAATTTGATGCAATTTTCTCTCACCTTGCCATATAGTTTATATTTCCTGGATGATAATAAATGCTTAATATTGTAAAATTTGCAAATGCTAATTTTGTATATCATACAAAATTGGTTTGGTGTTTTATCTCAGAATACTGTTTTTGATCCTTAGCACTTGTAGAATGTTAGGTCATCAATTACTGTCAGCAGTGCATCTCAAAAAGAGACTCATAATTCATTGAGTTAAAGTATCTAGATATTTCAAAACTTTTTGAGGTTTCTCTTACATTGTCTCATGAAAACATGGAGATAGAGAGAAGATATTCCATTGCAAACCACTCTTCAGGATAAAACAAGGCAGCAATGAACATAAGATTTTTAAACGGGGTTTTGATTGTGAGGTATGCTTTGGGACAAAATCCCCATTTTCTTTCTGTACCCATTGACTCATAGTTTACTAGCTGTGTACAGCAAGCACATACAAATTATACTGCTTATAAGGAACTGTATGAAAGGAAAAGAAAACTTGAATCAGACGAAAAGCAGAAAGAGGAATAAAACTTATGGCAACTGGAAGAGGAGATTAAAAAGACGAATAACATGAAAAAAATCAGCTGAGTATAAGATCACTGCTCTGAAAGAAAAGAGAACAGAACATCAACTATCTAAGAAGACATGAGAAGAACTTCACCTTCAAACTTCAATTAAATTGAAGAAAGCAATAAAAAAATGATTTAAAGGCAGCAAAATTAGCCCAGGATATTCTTGAAAGTGCATGAGCTGCAAAAACAGAAACAAGAGTGAAAGAGAATAAGGTGAAAAACCATTCAGAAACATCTCAAGAAAAGAAATTCTAGTATGATACTCCATTTTGTGCTAAGATTCCTAAGAAAAAGTAACACAAAAATATTATGTTGATCTTTCTCCAGTACTGAAGTGTAGAATGACATTAGTTGTAAAAATGTAATGCAGATTTTGTTTGTAATTTATGATTACCAATATTCAATTACCATTGTTACCTGCATAAACAAATGGCTGTGAACCATCCACAACATTAATAGAGATATTTGTTATGGTCTTAATTGGCCTTTTCTGGTAGGGGATTATCACAAATGAAAACTTGTCACATTTTAACCACTTTTTAAAAATATTTTATTACCTTTTAATCATCTTTTTCAAATATTTTGCCGCATTTTTCAAGTGCTATCATGGCTCCTCAATCTGCTTGTGACATTTGGAATGTGATGCTACAGAACGTAGGGATAATGTAAGATATGAATAGACACTAAAAGGAAAGAGGAAAAAAAGAGGCATTCATAAACTCATGACTAGGTAGTTTAACAAGTTAATGGGTCACCCACTGTGGAGTTCATAAATTGTTAAACTTGGCATTAAAAGTATTAGTAAATGGAAAAGGAGAGAGGATAGGATTTGCAAAACAGAATATCAGGAACTTTGATGTAGTATTCATGTAGAAATAAAATAGGAGGAGATGAAAGATGGCATAAAAACAGTTCGAATACTGAGAAAAAATTCAGAAAGCCATTAGCTCATGCACTTCACTGTAATTTGCAGAGTATGTGTGTAGATGAAGTGCTGCAGTTTCTCACAGTTTACCAAAGACATAATTGTGAGACAATTTCCACAATGTTCAGGCACAATCCAAACAAAATCTTGTTATGTTGTGACAGTCAACACATATATTTCTGCTTTCCAGCTTGGAAATGATCAAAGAGAGACTTTCCTTTTGGAGACATGCATACTACCACAAGTGTGAATTTGTCAGATTGCCCCACTAATTGCTCCAGACAAAACCTTGTTATGTTGTGACAGTCAACACATATATTTCTGTCTTCCAGCTTGGAAATGATCAAAGGAGAGACTTTCCTTTTGCAGACATGTATACTCCCACAAGTGTGAAACTGTCAGATTGCCCCACTAATTGCTTCTAAATTCAATTTATTCACTAGATTTGGATTTTTGTGACTACTTTTCCTTCATGAAATGAAAGAGATAGCTTACTGGTTCTTAATTTTGAATGAAATGATTAATTGATAGAACTAACTTATAATTTGTAAACCTGAAGACATTACATTTTTAAAGAGTTAAAATTTATAAAAGTAATTTAGAAATAAAGGTAACAGCTTGCTGGGTAGTAGAGGCATTGAGTAGTTGGCGGGTACATAAACAAGGCTGAAAATTAACTTTTGGGTGAATACTCCTTTGAGCTAGAGTACACATACACACACATTCCTATTAACACATGTTCACAGCTGTATTGCTACCTTGTGACAACTGAATATATGATCCCAGGATTGCAGTTGTGCAAGATGACTGAACTAAGGGGTTGTGTGGAGTGAGAGATGGTAGAAAAGAGGCGGGCAGCAAGAGTGAGGGGGGTTAGAAAAAGCATGTGATGGCTCAGAGTGAGGTGGCAGGTGTATTGAATAGAAATGTTGGAGGGAGAGAGGCTGAAATGGAACCACAGTGGTTTTCAATATGGCACTGCTGCCACATCTGCTGTGTGAGATCTCTAACCCTATTATACTTGGCATTAGTAGATGTATTTAATAAAACGTCTTTTGGCCACCTTTTTTGCATTTGCTGAGGCGGACCTGCTATTCAGTGCCACCTAACCATGCTCCAGCAGTCTTAGTAATTCTTCGTATACATGGATAGGTGCTGAAAGATAGCTTTGTCTTCCAAGCTACTAGAATGACATAAACAACTGCACTTTAAACCTTCTGTATTCCCACTTTCTTTTACAACATCGTTTTTCACAAAACAATCTTGTATGCTAAGAAGGTTGGCAGACTATCTAAAGCATAAGTATCTCATACAAGATCAAGACTAAAAGTATCTCTTTATGTAAGCTAGTTTAACAGTCATTTGTCATGGTATCCATTGTAGCCATGACCTTTTCTCTTTTTCTCCTTGTCTTCTAACCACCTTCACAGCCTAATGCCACGGAGCCAGTGCCCCACACAGCATGTGGAAGTGCTCACTCACCATCCCACGTCGTAGAAGTGATGGGTTCAAGCTTTCCCCCATCTGCACTTATCATAATAATATCTCCCAACATGGGAGACTTACTACTAAATGTCACAAACATCTTTCCTTATCACGAAATCCTGGAACCGGGATTTGCCATCCTAAAAATGTCAAATCACACTTCAAGGCGAGGCAGCAAGTAAACCTGCTAAATTACTTATGTCCTTCCAGAACTTCCTGTTAATGTATTCAAAAATTAAAAAAAAAAAATTGACAAAAATCTTTTGATTGGAAAATAGGGCTATAAAAATAATTGAATGGGATATTATTCAGAAAAGTAATACAAAAAATTGTTTCTTTTCACTAAGTCCCATAACTGGGTCATAAAGTTATTGTTGTGACTTGTGTATCAGCACAAATTGCAGTGATTGGTTTGAAAGCAAGTGATATAAAGTTTCTGAAATCATAATAGTTGATTATACCGAGTATAAAATATGAAAGCACCTAGAATAGGTGAGAGCAGAACTACTGCAGGGAGTGGTGGAATTAGGCTATACATAAAGAAAAATATTATCAATTATGAATGTATGATTGAGAGCACACACAGTAAGATGAAAGGTATGAGATGGAGATGAATGATAAAGACAGTAGAAAAGGGTGAAGAAATGTGCTTGTTCTTGAAGAAAAGATTGGAACAAATGTTTATGTATGGATATGATGTTATTTATAACTGTGATCTTCAAAGAAACAATATTATGAAAAGGATAGTTACTACTCACCATATAGCAGAGATGCTGAGTCATAGAAAGGCTCAACAAAAAGACTGTTGTAAAGTTAGCTTTTGGCCAACAAAGCCTTTGTCAAAAATAGACAACACGCACACACACACACACACACACACACACACACACACACACACAGTCTTTGGGAGCTGGCTCCAGCTACCAGAGATAATGGACGTGTGTGTGTGTGTGTGTGTGTGTGTGTGTGTGTGTGTGTGTGTGTGTGTGTGTGTCTGTGTGTGTGGATGTTGTCTATTTTCGACAAAGGCCTTGTTGGCCGAAAGCTAACTTTCTGACTATCTTTTTGTTGTGCCTTTCTGCGACTCAGTATCTCTGCTATATGTTAAGCAGCAGCTATCCTTTTCATAACATTGTTACATTCCATCTTGGATTTTCCATTGTTTGGTCTTTAAAGACACTTTTATGATAATATTACCTCTTTGTGGCACAAAGGAAACCCATTATTGAACTTGCTAAATATTTTCTATCAACAGGCTTCACTAATTTGTGTGAGAAGTACTCTAAAATGGGACCGAGTGGACCTTCATGCCTAACAGATGTCTTAAATTCTTACATTGGTTCAATGGTCCAAGAAACTCTTACTTATGGTGGTGATGTTTTTAAATTTTCTGGTAAGTGATAAGACACCTTGTATACTATATAATACCTTGTATATAGTGTTGTGCATGTGGGACCCACGATCTTTCTGAGCTGGGGTCTAACCATAGGTGCCTGTCCTCTAACACTGTAAACCCAAGAAACACTTCAACTGTGACAACTGTGTGTCAGTGTGGAAGTGTCTTGGCTTAACTGCCACAACCACACTGATGCTGCAAAAGTTTGTGAAAATAGCCCTGAATCTCAATGCCAACTGGTCACCAATTGTGTGCATGGATATTTATGTGACACAGTCATTGGTGTGGAATGTCTGTGTCACTGCCTGCATCCTAGTTGCATCAGGCTTGTCCAAATAAGATAGATCTATTTATGAATTACTCCTTATTTGTCATGTTGCTCTTGGAATAAGATAGATCTATTTATGAATTACTCCTTATTTGTCATGTTGCTCTTGGAATACAATTGACCTTCTTTATAAACTCAAATACTCCTATCAGGTTGCATAGTTTTGCACTACTAAATAACTTCAATAGGACCTCATGAGAACATTATTGGCCCATATTTAATGCAAACAAAAATGTCCAGTGGTCCTGGTTCAAGCACTAAGAGAGCTTCACAAGTTATCATTCACAGCAATCCACAGCTGAGGATATAATTGTCAACTGGAACTATGGATCTATTCACTGTCATGAACCAAGAACAAGTAACATTTGTGAAAGTGTCGCACTTCTATAAGAAGAAAGTGTTACAGTCAGATGTTAAAAATTTGTGATTGATCAGATATCTTCAGGATGGAATGCTGCTTACAGAAAAATCAAAAGCCAGACCACTGCTGCTTCAATGTTGCAAGTCCTGAGAATACCCATTTATCTTTTTGACACAGTGCACTTATTGCACGGCTAGTTGATAGCTTTCTAAGCATTCAGAATTTCAGCCAGGCACAGACACTAAATGTCAGTTCTGGTGTACCATGATCAAAACATTTATTTAAAACAAGCCATAGAAAAGCTTATTCATACAGCTAAATGGTCATGTTGAGCTATAATCTGAACATGAATTGAATCGAGGGCAGATACAATTGCTACAGAGGTAGATTGGATGATCCAGGCTTCAGCAGTAAATAACAGAAGTTCTAAAGCATGAATCAATGCCAGCACAGCTGGCAGCCAGTGTGCGAACTTATTTTACAGCTACAATGAATAAATCAGCTGACAGCGTGTTGATGGTATGTGTGATGTATGCTGTTACATCCTTAAGGTCATTAAAGAGGTTTTCTCATTGTGTGGTACTATTGTTGCTGTGAAATGTTTGTTGACACTTGAGTCAAACCTGTTGACTATGTAGTTGTGTTACCTTTGTATTCAATTTAAGCAATATCTTTTGTTGTCCCAAACACATGTTCTAAGAATTATGTTGCACATGTGCTTTATTAATTTAATTTAAGCAGTGTGTCCTTTTTTGAAATTCTGTTGTAATCATGGACATCAACATGAAAAACTTACAACATTAATGGCCTGGTGAAGAAACAATGGGATTGAAAGACATCATGAAATGAGTAGGTTGAGAATTCATGACAACTTTTGTTTTTATAAAAATGTCTGATTACCTATGTCAGGCTTTATTCAGTGCAGCTGTACATTTCAAATGTCTAACAATGTTTTAAGTCATGTTGGTGTGGACACAGCTCTATGTTATGTGAAGGAAATAACGCGCAAGAGATAAAACTCCACTATCAAGTTCTTTATGTTGCTAGAGATGTCAGACAAAATACAGGTATGTTAGTATTTCCATTGGTATGAAAAGGATAATTTACTACTCACTACATTGAGCTTTGGATCAAGCCAGTTAGGTAGATGCAGTATATCTTGATTTCTGCAAAGCATTTGACTCAGTCCCGCATCTATGCTTATTGTCAAAAGTTTGATCACATGTGGTATCAAGTGAAATTTGTGACTAGATTGAGGGCTTTTTTGTTGGGAGGATGGAGCATGTTGTCTTGGCTGGACAGTCATCATCAGATGTAGAAGTAACTTCAGGTGTACGCCTGGGAAGTGTGTTGGGATGCTTGCTGTTCATTTTGTGCATTAATTACTTTATGGAGAGTATTAATAGTAAGCTCTTACTTTTTGCTGATGGTGCAGTTGTCTATAATAAAGTACTGTCTGAAAGAAGATCCTTATACATTCAGCCAGATCTTGCTAAGATTTCAAAGTGGTGGAAAGATTGGCAACTTACTTTAAATAATCAGAAATGTAAAATTGTGCACTTCACAAAATGAAAAAAACATAGTATCATGTGACTGTAATATCAGTGATTACAGTTGGAATTGGTCAGCTCAATACAAATAACTGGATGTAACACTTTGTAGGGATAAAAAATGGAATGATCACATAGGCTCATTCATGTGTAAAGCAGGTGGTAGACTTCTGTGCATTGGTAGAATGTTGGGGAAATTTACAAAGGAGATTGCTTACAAATCACTTGTGCAACCTGTTATAGAATATTGCTCTAGTGTGAGGGACCTGTACCAAATAGGACTAATGGCGGGTATTTAACATATACAGAGAAGGGCAGCCCAAATGGTCACTGGTTTGTTTGACACATGGGAGACTGTCACAGAGGTGCTGAAGAAACTGAATTCCCAGGCTCTTGAATGTAAATGTAAACTATCCTGAAAAAATCTACTAACAAAGTTTCAGGAACTGGCTTTTAGTGATGACTCTAGTAATATACTACAACATTCTATATATCACTCACTTTGGGATCATGCGGACAAGGTTAGAGTAATTACAGCATGTACAGAGGCATTCAAACAATAATTCTTCCCATGCTCCATACATGAATGGAATGAGAAGAGACCCTAATATAAGGTAAAATGGGACATACCTCTGCCACACACTTTGTGGTCATTTGCAGAGCATGGACTTAGATAGAGGAAACACTGAGTAATTGAGGGGCAAAATGAAAAAATATTACTATTTATTATTTAGCCATTAGAACTCAATTTTAAAAATTAAATTAATAAAAAAGGAAGTTTGGCACATTGCTGGAAGGGTATTTTTGTGTTGCTGAAATTTACTTTACAATGCCAGCTTTATTTCAAACAATATTGAATGTATACTTGAACTATAAAAAACAACGATAATTTATTTTTAAGTTACTCATTACAGTAATAAGTGACATTTTCATTATTAAAAAAGAACACCGGACTTGATTACCTACATGACATACAAAGAAACATACTGCAAATTGGAGGTGTTACTCATCATTATTCACTAATGTCATTATTACTGGAATCCATGGACAAATCTACATCAGAAATAGATTCTTTTCTTCCTTTTTAGCCATTCTCGGTGTTATTCCAGAGCACATAATTTTCACTGCCATCCAGAGTATTTGGAATACAGCATTTCTTGAATGGTTTTATGATTGTTGGTGCCTTGATGGGTTTCCAAGCAGCTGAAACCCAGTGCGCAGTAATGTAGGGTGCAGCATGTTTAATTTTTCCTGTCAGAGTCAGTTCATGATTTGGTTCTCAAAACCATTTTTCATACTGAACTGGAATGTAACCTTTGAAAGGTTTATCTATACCAACGTCCAGGGTCCAAGGAATAATAACAAGGTCACTGAGGAGGCTGTGGCTCTTCTTTTTTGTGCCATAGATGAGATGACCACAAAATGCATCAAGACAAATCATTGATGGATGCTTGGAAAGCCCACAAGGACAGAGTTCCCAAATGTTTTGGAGCCAGTCAATCATCAAAGTTTCAGTCGCCCATCCCTTCTCTTGATTCTGAACAATGACATCATCAGGAAACAGCTTTTCAATTTTTGGTGTCTTGGGGCTTGTTTTTCACATGAAGATTAAGAAAGGGGGAAGTTTGATTCCCATCAGATGTGATCGCTATCATTACTGTTATGCGCTATTTTTCACATCCAGAAGTTTTGTTGGTAACTTCTTTTGTACCCTTCTCATCAATCATGTAATTATGTGGCATATCAAACCAAATTGGGGTCTTATCAGCATTGCCTATTTGGCCCATCAAAAATTTTTTTTCTTTCTGAAGTGTGATAACATACTGTTGAAATTCTTGAAGTTTATTCTCAGAATCCTGTGGAAGCTTTTGGCATATTGTTGTACGACATTGCAGAGATAAGCTTGCTCGTTTCATAAAGCGATCAACCCGTCCCCAGCTAGCCTTAAACTCTTGCTTCAATATATTAAGACCTGCAGCCACCTCTTTTGCTTTTTTATTATGGTGTCACTGGTCACAGGTTGCCCATTCGTCCTCCTTTCTCGAACAAATTGGAAAATATTTACTTCAAGATCAGGATATCTTCCTTTGTGAGGTCCAGTGAATTTCTTTCTAGTTGCAGTAGTTGCAAATAATCCAAATTTCTGTTTCTTCCATAAGTGAATGTTACTCTTAGCTACATTGAACACTCTCCCTGTCTTCCTGTCCTCATACATATTCTTCTTTGCTTGCTGCTTGCCTTCCATTTTGTGAATAC
This sequence comes from Schistocerca piceifrons, assembly GCF_021461385.2. Classification (NCBI taxonomy): domain Eukaryota; kingdom Metazoa; phylum Arthropoda; class Insecta; order Orthoptera; family Acrididae; genus Schistocerca; species Schistocerca piceifrons. Next base: position 191,083,746 of record NC_060142.1, on the reverse strand, counting down.
CTAGATTTCAACGAGATGGGGAAAAAAGTACGGGGCCGGGGGGGGGGGGGGGGGGGGGGGGGGGGGGGAGAGAATGACATGTTCTATTTGAACTGATGGTTAATCAAACCTTCCTTGTGGCAGAGTAATGGATTTTGTTCTGATGCCTGTGAACAGAATTCAGAGCTGCTTTTAACTCGATAACCTCTTACCCACTTTACGTCTTCCTTTCTTTAATTCACAGATACTGTACCTATATTTTATTGCTAGAGCTTAATAAATGTTTTACTACTTCAGATCACATAGGGTAAGAAAGGCTAGTGAACGATTCAAGTTTTATGTGCACCCCAGTTTTGAGTATTTTGTATGGTAGAAAAAAATGTGCACTAGATTCATGTAAATATGGTATATATATGTGGCATGTTGCCTCTGGTCACTGAGGTCTCACATTGGCTGTGTATGAGTCGATAATAATCAGTATATACACCTAAGAACCAAAGAAACTGGTAAACCTGCCTAATATCATGTAGGGCCCCCGAGAACACACAGAAGTGCCGCAACATGACATGTCATGGACTCGATTAGTTTCTGAAGTATTGCTGGAGGGAATTAACACTATGAACTCTGCAGGGCTGCCCATAAATCCGTAAGAGTACGAGGGGTATGCTCAGTAATATTCATCTCTGGGGAGTCTGGTGGACAGAGAAAGTGTTTAAACTCAGAAGAGTGTTCCTGGAGCCACTTAGTAGCAATCCTGGATGTGTGGGATGTTGCATTGTCCTGCTGGAATTGCCCAAGTTCATCAGAATGCACAATGGACATGAATGAATGCAGGTGATCAGACAGGATGCTTACTTATGTGTCACCTGTCAGAGTCACATCTAGATGTATCAGGAGTCCCATATCACTCCAAATGCACATGTTCCACATCATTACAGAGCCTCCACCAGCTTGAACAGTTCCCTGTGGACATGAAGGGTCCATGGATTCATGAGGTAGTCTCCATACCTGTACATGTCCATCTGCTTGATACAATTTGCAATGAGACACGTCCAAGCAGGCAACATGTTTCCAGTCATCAACAGTCGAATGTCGGTGTTGATGGGCCCAGGTGAGGCATAAAGCTTCATGTTGTGCAGTCATCAAGGGTACATGGGTGGTCCAAGTCCATATCGATGATGTTTCGTAGAGTGGTTCACACACTGACACTTTTTGATGGCCCAGCATTGAAACCTGCAGCAATTTGCAGAAGAGTTACACTTCTGTCATGTCGAACAATTATCTTCAGTTGTCATTGGTCTCATTCTTGCAGGATTTTTTTCATGCCACATCAGTGTCGGGGATTTGATGTTGTACTCATTCCCTGATATTTAGGGTACATTTGTGAAATGGTCATATGGGAAAATCCCACTTCATCGGTACCTCAGAGATACTGTGTCCCATCACTAGTGTGTCGACTATAATATCACATTCAAACTCTCTTAAATCTTGATAACCTGCCATTGTAGCAGCAGTAATCAATCTAACAACTGCGCCAGGCACTTGTTGTCGTATATAGGCATTGCTGACAGCAGTGCTGTTTGCCGTATTCTGCCTGTTTACATATCTCGTTTTTTGAATATGCATGCCTATATCAGTTTCTTTGGTGTTTCATTGTATTATAAAAGTAAGTGTAGAAAGTGTCTGCTGCCAAAACGAGTCCTGATGTGATCAAGGGAATCATATGGTGTGTTAACACTCTATCCCCTAACCATGAAGAAGGTTCCCATTTTCACCTGACGGGCATACTTTTGGAGACATATGGGCTGGGAAGTTTCATCCTCTAGAAATTTCAAGAACATTCCAGGACATTTGAGAGTATCCAAGAACATTCCAGGACATTTGAGAGCATTCCACAACATTCCATAATGTTCTGGAATGTTTCACAATGATCTGGGATGTTCTGGAATGTTTGGGAATAGTCTGGAACATTCAGAAAGATTCTGGAATGTTAAGAACATCCCATATCATTGTGGAACATTCCAGTACATTCTTGAATGTTGGTAGGGGTACAAACATCAATTTCTTATCATTGATGAAAGGAGGAACCAAAAAAGTAGTTCAGTGAGTGAATAAAACAAACAGTGAAGTGTGAGTAGTTAAGTAATACAGTGACTGAATATAAATAGGAAATAATGTGTGTAAAATCTGTAATATGTATTTAGAGTATTTGTTAATGTAAAACTGATTTGATTTACATTTTAGATAATGCTCTAATATAAAAGGAGATATTGTTAGTTCTGAAGAAAAAGGGCAAAAATAAAAAGAACAGCAAAAAAACACAACAAACAAATAGCGTGAAACACATTTAAGTTCCCATCGAATAAGAATGAGCACCATGAGAAGGAGAGACACCAAAGACCAAAGAAATGAACGGACTGAAGAATCAAGAATTGTGACACAGTCTTATAATAAAAGACTGTGAACTCAAGCCAGCCATGAAAATGTAAATGAGAACTGCGGTCAAGTAAACAGTGCAACCTAACAAATGAAGTATTCCACTGTGAGCCAATGAAAAAATATAACAAACACAAAAATCTGCAATGCAAAAAAATTCAGTAGAGGAACAACAGGATTCTGTTGCATGAATGGAAAAATTCAGTCACCGCCACTGGAAGCACCTCCACAGGAATTTTTACATTACTTGACTGGGAAACTCCAGAATCAAAACACTTTTTTCAAAATATAAAAGCATACAATGGCTGCTTGCAAATGACTTTTTGGTGTCACTTCAATCAACACTAACAGAGATGAAACTGTTTTTCATCCAAGGACAAGTCTCTCAACGTGGGATCATTACTGCCACTATCCAATGAAGACCATAAGCTTCTGCAAGGAACACTAACAGAGATGAAATTGTTTTCCATCCAAGGACAAGTCTCTCAACGTGGGATCATTACTGCCACTATCCAATGAAGACCATAAGCTTCTGCAAGGATATTTCATCAGAAATGATGAAACATAAATTGATCAGTGATGCACAAATATCAGTGGATTGAGATGAGAAGTAATCTGAGATGTACAGAGGATCTTACATGAATACAACCAAGCGATTCACATATGCAGGACAGCACTAGACCAAATGATATCTGATGATTATAAAGTTATAATTCAAGTTGACAAAAGACAACACAGATAACTTGAATACCTCAGATAGATGAAGTTGCAATCATAATTGTGGACGAAAACACAAGCTGTGACATAATTATACTATGGAGAATAGAAGGACTACAAACGCTTCACAGGGACACTCCACAAACACTTTGCAGGGACACTTCATTCATATGATGCCCTCCAATATTCATTAATATTTCTGCCCAGAGACGACAGATTTCATTTTAATGTGAAACAAATTCAACCTCAAACAGGTGTAGAAACAAACAGAAAAGTCACTTTCATGCTTACCACTTAGTGATGAGAGACACTGAAACATACAGTCACACTCTCAACACTTGCTATTTTTTCCAATAATTCCTGGCAGATATGTATGCAAAAATAGAAGTGGAATGGATGCTTTACATAAGGCTGAATCAGAAGGAACTACACACAGAAGAAGACATCCACATTTGAGACACAATCATAAATGATGGAAACATTGACAACATTGGAACAATGGTAATCTTATCCTCATCATGCATATGAAGTCCGAGACACACGAACAAATACACTCAAGATGCCATGACCTACATATGAAGATATGGATGACTGGACCTCTTCATAACATTCACATGCAACTCTTCACAGCCAGGAATCAAAGAACAACTATGATACAGACAAACCCCCATGCATCGACATGACATAATAGCCTGAGTTGTCTGACAACAACAAATGAGATTTTCTGAACTCATCACAAACCACCACATCTTTGGAACCATTAGATGCTGTATGTACACAACTGAATGGCAAGGATGAGGACTGCCTCACTCGTACAATCTCACATGGCTACATGACAGAATTTGTCCCCTGGATATCAACAAAATCATTCAAGCTGAATTTCCCAATCCACAAGAAGATCCAGAACTTTAGACATAGTAGTGAAAAACATGATTTATGGATCAAGTGAGTCATTAAACCCCAATTTGCCATGTATGAGTGATGGAAAATGTACAAAAACAAAACCTACTAGGATGACACACAAACTGGAGTTGATGGCTATCCCAAATACAGAAGATCACCTGAAAATGATGGCTTCACAGCAAAAATACAAATATGAGGCAGCTATGAACTGGAAATAGATAATTAATGGGTAGTAGCATGTAGCAAACTACTTTCCAAAATGTTACAAGCACACATAAATGTAGAATACTGCAATTCAGTTAAATCCATTAAATATGTCTGTAAGTACATGACCAAAGGTATTGACATGGCAGTATTTCAAATAGCTAAATACAGCGAAAAACAAAACAGAAATGATGAGACCCTCCTGTACCAAATTGGAAGATACATCGACAATAACAAAGCAGTGTGATGGATTTCAGTTTTCCCATACATGAATGCAAACCTACTGTGGAACATCTAGCAGTACATTTGGAGAATGGATGGAAAGTTTACTTCATGAAAGACACTGCCAGAAACATTGCAAGCAAACCACCTCAGAACACAACATTAACAACTTTTAACCAACTATGCCAAATGGATCCATTTGTGAAAACATTACTATATGTCAATGTCCCTACATGTTATAAGTGGAACACAACAAGAAAAAATCTTTCAACAACATAAACAGGGAATCCTGGTAGAAGATCATCCAGAGATAATGAAAACTGGTGCACTAGCCCAAGTATACACCATACATCCAAATAAAGCTGAATGTTTCTATCTCCGGATGTTGCTACATGAAATACAGGGACCAACAAATTTCACAGATCTCAAGATTGTTGATGGTTACCTATGCCACACATATGGAGAAGCATGCCAATGCTTAGGACTACTGGTAAATGACAACCACTGGAAATTAACACTACAGGAAGCCTCATTCACAGCCTCACCTGAACAAATGTTTCTAACACCATGCAACCCATCAAATCCAAAATGGGTTTGTGACTCCTCCAAAGAGATTATGAGTGATGGCATACTGTACCAAATCTGACAAGCTCATGCTGAACTGATCATCAAACTGAACAATGATATCTTCAATGAAACACTCATCTGCCTAGAAGATAAACGTTTAGCAATAAATAACCAGACCTTAGTACAACTGGGGATGAAAGCACCATGAAAAGATGCTATCAGTGTGCTAAACTTTGAAATTACAATGGAAAAAAGCTGCAAAATCAACGAACTAATTCAGTACATTGCTCACAACAAACCACTCCTCAATGACAATCAAAAGTAAGTTTACAATGTTATCATGGACCAGGTCAGCAACAACACTGGTGGAATTATTTACTTGGATGCACCAGGTGACACCAGGAAAACATTTCTAATAAATCTATTGCTGGCAGAAATACTTGCTAAACAATACTTCAGTCTTGCACTGGTATCATCCAGCATTGCAGCCATGCATATGGTAGGAGGATGAACTGCCCATTCTGCCCTACAACCACCATTGAATATAGCTAAAGAACAATCTCAAGAGCATCTGGACAGGGTGAACTGCTAAATTAAGCTAATAGTATCACATAAAAAGTCACTTGAAGCCACAGACAGAACATTGCAAGACTTGTGAGGAAACTATGAAGTAATGGGAGGAGCTCTACTCATACCCTCGGGGGATTTTTGACAAACACTTCCAGTTATCCCCAAGTCAACATCAACAGATGAGATCAATGCATGTTTAAAAAGTCACATCTCTGGCCTCACGAACAAATACTGTGACTAGCAAAAAGTATGAGAGTTGAACTATTAAAAGACAAAACAACAGCACATTATGCTTAACAACTTTTACTAATAGGTGAAGGCCCATATTGTACTAACCAGACAACCAGCCTCATTAAACTCAACAGTGATTTCTGCAACATAGCCACTGCTGAAAATGAGCTCATTGACCATATTTATCCAAACAGTGTTAACATCTATATTAATCTGGACTGTCTATCTGAAAGGTCAATTCTGTCAACTAAAAATAATATTGCAGACAATATCAACTTTAATATTCTAAAGAAAATTCTTGTCAAGTTTGAGGGCAATGTTTGTAATTTTCACTGTTGTTCCCTAGTTCATTTTGTTGGCACTTTGTGTTTCTTTTAAGAATTTTACCATCTTGAGAATATATAAGCAAGGCACCATAGGGTATGCAGTCTTTTGGAAATGGGTTTTCAAGAACCTATTATTTTGCTCCATTAATAATTTTCGTGGCATGCTTCTGGGGTCTAAAAGCGCTAAGGCAGCTGTAGAACTACCCCAGAAAATCACACCATTTCTTAGGTGAGCATTGTGTCCATTGTTGACTGCATTGATTAGTACATGCTTACAGTACATTAAGGCACAGCATAAGTGTAACTGTGCCAGCCAGAACACTATTTTCAAAAAAGTCAATCAACTACAGTGTTGTTGTTTCCAAAACTTCTTGTAGTGTTTACCTGAGCAATGCATTTATTGCATTTCAGATTTCTTCTGACAGTAGACCCTGGAATTTTTGAATTCTGTGTGAAGTTTCAATTCATTGCTTATTAACTGCTGCAAATGGTTGAGGCAGATTTGTGTTTTGTGTGGTGTGTAAGTTTGTGGATATAGTCCCTTTGTTATTTATAGTGAGTCTATTGTTTATAGCCCAGTTGCTGGGATGTTTAGCAGCAAAGTTAACTGCTTTTTTGGTGATGCAATCTTGTCCCCTTTGAGGAGTACAGTTGTGTCATCTCCAAACACAGCACTTCTGTGAGCGTCTACATTTATTTTCTAATCATTGATCTCCAGGAAGAAGAGTAGAGTCATAGTACTGTGCCCTTACGGACACCTTGATTTGCTGCTTTACTTTCAGACAGAGTTTCAGTTACTGGACTGCTTCAGAATAATATTGTACTGTTCAATTTTTTATGAGCAATATTTCATTATTCACTTTGTCAAAAGCCTCTGGCAGATCTAGCAGCAATATGTCTGTAGTAGGCTGTAATCAAATTGCATGTCTTATGGAATATCATCTCAGTTATGTGACTGGATTCACAATTTACTGTTAGAGGGGTTACAGTTCGTAGTAACTGATGGGAAGTCATCACATAAAACAGATCAAGTATCATGTTAATGAAGCCATATAAAGCCATTTGTGAGAATTTATTGTGTATAAAACATAATGAGGTATACTCAGTATATCTTGTTTGTCAATTAAGCCAATCAGTTCTTTTATATAATTTTTTCAAATACATTGGAGGAGAGTGAGATTATGATATACCAATAGTTGTTCATATGCTTTTCTCACTGGAATTACTTTTGAGATTTTTCAGTTACTCTGGCTAAGTACCAGCATGGAAAGAATATTCACAAAAGTGGTTTAATGGTTCAGTAGTGGTATGTGTACATTTCTCAGGGACAGTTTTTGGAATACCATTGATGCCAAATTTTTGATCCTCTGAGAGTTTTGATAACATCATCTTTAATGACTGTACTGATGAATATTAAGTCTGTGTACTTTTGAGTTTTCTGATTTACTGGTTGGACATTCATTACAGGTACCCATTTTCTCTGCATCATTTGTGTTGATAGTAAAGATGCTTGCAACAAAATTTATATGGCCCACAAACATAGGCAAGTAACAAAAACACAAATACATGTACCTGCCAGTGCACCTGTAAAACTATTGCTTACACTCCATTTACACATCATTTTTAACTGACATCACTCCTCACACTATTTATTTCATACTCAGTCATGAGTTACTGTTATGTCAATTTTATGCTGTTTAGAGTATGGTGTGATGCGTGATTTTGTAAACATGTTTTAACTTCGAGGAATTTCAGTTCATATAAAGCAAAGACAAGTTACCTTTCAATCTGATGTACTGCTTCTTCTTTCTGTGATGATAGTTGATATGATCATAAGTGCAAAAGAATAAAGAATAACTCATATAGATGATAGATAATATGGAGCCTTCAAGTTCTGACAGCTAAAATAGGTCACTTAACTAAGATATTATAGTTTTTAATATGCTTTCATGCTGTGCATGTTGCCTAGCCAATCTCATTGGTATTTATTTTTTTAATTTTGTTATTAATTTCATTTCAGTATTTTCCTGTAATGTTCAAGTACAAGTCATTGTGGCCTACATGCGAAGTAGGATTGTTGTTTGAGCAAAGTTCTTTGTTGCAGTCTGTCATGATCTGCTGATGTTGCCTATAAGTCCTTCCTTGGTATCCAATAGAAAGCATGGGACAGAAATCACGCCTAGGGAATTTCTTCCAGTCTGTATGCTCTCTCTGGCTCCATCTTTCTACTAGAAATTATGTGCTCTCTTTCTTCTCTTTTCTCCTTGGAATTTGTTATGATGTGCAAATGAATATCTTCTTATGACTGCCATGCCTAGCTAAGAACTTTGCAAACAAACCTGGGGGAACCCATTTGTGTTCTAAACAGGGAGAAATTCCTTTTTGTTCATAAAAACCTATGCCTAAATTCAGTGACTCCTAAACAATGCCTACATGATGCTTGCCATGACCAGGTCCCTTCTACATTTGTAGAAATTGGTGATAGAAGTGGGATCCCCACATTTTGGTCTATAAGGGGAACTGTAATTTTGTAGCAACATATGCCATGATTAACTCATCAGAAGCTAGTTGACTGATGAGAGATAGGCCTGAGACTGTGGATGGCCACCTCATTACCTCCTACTGAGTGTCGTACATGAAGCAGGCCACAATCCATCATGAGGCGCTGTAGTCCAGTTGCTGCTGCCGTGGGTTTCCTGCCATGATGCACATGCCATTAACGCCTCACTTCATTATTACCACCCTGACCTTGAGAGACTATTTTAAGTGTTGCTAAAGCTCTGCTTGTCAGCAGCTGGCCTGTGCAGCCAGGGATACCGAATTTGCAGCAGCCATCAGAGAAGAGATGTATCTTCAGGTCTGTATTCCAAGAGAACACACCTACAGTTGTTGTACTTATGTTTTAAGATTCCTACGGAGTGCTCTCAAATGAATGGAGCTTCAGAATCAAGCAGTGAAGATCCACTTAAAGCTTCTCAGGATCAGATGGTGACCCCTTAAGCATCTTGAACTTCAGGAACATCCATAAACAAAAGAAGAGCCATCTCCTGGTCAAAAAAGAGACTTAAGCATGCAGGCAGCTTTTAAGGAGCTAAATACCTGGGCAGAAATCCATCTTTTGTATCACCATCAAATGTGATAAATAATTTTCCTGTTGTTGACTTCATACTTCCAGAATCTTGTAACTTATTAGTTATTTATTTTGCATTTGACACCCAGACTACAAAAAACAAGTGTTAAATGAAACAGAAATCAACAAGGCACACAAATATACATTATTACAATATAAACATGGACTTTGTAGCCAATCTTTGGTGCTGCCCGTAAGACATCCCTCAGGAAAACCAAACACATCACAGCTTACAATATTGTCTGTGATGTGTTCCATTGCACAGTCACACTTGGGATCCTTAGCAAGTCCACACTTCACCAGTAATTTGCTATATTGTCCAAATCTGGTTTGCAGTGTGTCCAGTGCAGTCCAATGCCTCTGTGGCAGGTCAGAGCCCGGCACTTGCGTTGTTGGGTCAGGCACCGGGCTGCTGTTTTTCACAGCTATTCGCTGCCACTCTTCTCTCCATGCACTCTTTCCATCCTTGAGTGTTGCTTCATCCAGCTTTAAGCATTTTCAGGATTTGAGATGGTCTTCACTAGGAAAATATTGGTGGTTGGGTGGGGTATGATTGTCTCTGACTGATATAGTGACCTGCTGGGCTGCTGCTTGTCGTCGGATGTGTGGAGGTTCAGTATGTGCTAGGACTGGAAGCCAGGGAATGAAGGACTGGTTGTAGTGTTCTCAAGACTATTCTCATGGTTTCATGGAATTGGATGTCAATCTTTTTTGTGTGGATACTCCTGTCCCACACCAGGGCACAGTACTCATCGTCACTATATGCCAATGCTGAAGTGCCTAATGTTTCCACTGAGCTGCCTCAGGTTGTTCATGCTAGCTTTCCCATTATAGTACTTGTTTTTTTCATTTTGTGGAATATGTCTTGCAAGTGGTACTTATATGTTAGTGTATGGTCCAGTTTTATTCCCAAGTATTTAGGGGTTCTCTCATTTACAATTGCTTTGCCCATTACATTTAGATGTAGTTCTCTGTTTGCTTCCCTATTGTTTAATTGCATCACAGTACTTTACAATTTTTATTGGGCTGATTTTTAAATGCCATTCTCTGTAGTATTTTGCTATTGTGAGGTCATTGGTGTGTGCAATATGTATGAATTTAAAACTAGGATATGAAATATGTGGAGATTGAACACAGCTGGTGCCAGTACTGATACTTGTGGCATTGTATTTTTCAAAACCTTGTGTTTGCTTATGCTCTGATTTAGATCCACTGTAAATTTCCATTCTAGTAACATATTCATTAGGGGTTTCACAGTTTTCTTGCATTTGAGAGCCTTCATTAATTTGTAGATAATACCTTGAATCCAGACTGTGTTATAGCCAGATGTGAGGCAAGCAGCACCACTCCAGACTTCAAATTATTTTGGAAACCTTGCTCTACACAGTAGTGAGGCGTAGGACTTTGTCACAGCAGCTCCAATTCTTTCTGAACCCTCCCTGTGTTATTGGTAGTATCTGGTTGATAATTGTTCCTATTCTACCCATTAGTACTCTCTCAAACAGTTTATAGGTAACGCACAGCAATGAAATCAGTCTGTTGTTCTTTGGGTGATCTCCAGTTTTTCTAGGCATTTGGATAGCAGTGACTTTCGATTCCTTCCACATATTGGAATCTTACCCATGTTTATGGCCATTGTAAACACTTCTACTAGCCACTGCACTCCATCCTCATCAATATTCTTCAGACATACTGGAAGCTGTTCACCCACATTGGCTGTTTTCCCATTTTTGGTGTTTTTCTCTGTCTTTACCTTATATGTCAGTGTAGCGCATACTCACAGTTATTTGTGGCTTCTTTCATGTTCTCTGTTGTTTTATTTTCCTCTGTAACTAATCTGGTTCAGAGTGTCCTTGCCCATTCATCTGGGTTGGTGGGTGGCTTCTCCTCTCTTTCTTAGGAGTCCCCAATTTTTGCAGCTTGAGTGTATGAAATTGATATTTTCCGCCACCTCATGTCATCTTTTCCTTCGTTCTTTAGCCAGAAGATTGATTAATTTTTCTTTACATTTCTGGCTTCCAGTTTCATTATACACCTTCATAGAGCTGCACACTCTTTAGTCCAGTAAGTGACATACTTCTTATAGCATCCATGAGATATGGGCTTTTGTGCTGATTTTAGTATCAGTTTCACAAATCATATGTAGTTGTTTGGTGGTGGAGCTAATCTTCTTATCCTTTTTCCAACAGTCTTTGAGAAACAGGTGCCAATTGACTTTCCTGAGGGTTAATCGCTGAAGAGGTTTACTTCTTGCAGTGGGTAATTGTAGCCCTACTTGTGAGGTGATCTTTCGGAAATGAGCTAAAACTTATCTTGTATTTGGTAGGGCTGTACATGATGTTGATTTTGTCATAAAGCACAGATTGGATGATGTTGTGTCCCAAGCCCTTGACTGGAATGTACATTTATGTGTAGCATTCATCTACATTGCAGGTTGTAGAGATCTATGATGCTGTTACTTAAAGCTACCCATGTAGATAGTTGGAAGCTCTGGGTTGGGTAGCACTAATGTTTTCCAACTTTGTGATTGAGGCATATATACATTGCAGTTGGTTACTTAGTTATTTTTATTCCAACTGATGTTCATGTATTGGTAACAAGGTGTTTTCAAAGAAATGTGACTGACACCTGAACAACAGAGACTTAATTGCATCGAGAATAGAAGGTATTGCATTGAGAATGGCTAGCCACTAGCCGAAATCTGGATATGCATAATAAAATCTAAAAAAGAACAACTGATTGCTGCACTCTATAATTTATAAGCTACATAACTGTCACTGAGTGCACCCACTTTCTGAATGGAGGGTAACCTAATTATGAATATGTATTTTCAATGAAAATCAGTATTTTGCATGCGATACATTATTAAAAACCAGAAGATCTGCATTTTTCTTGAATAGCAGTGGTTAAGTTAATTACCATATACAGGGTGGCACACGAAGTGTGGTACCAATTGTTTCTTTCACAATTTACGACACACATTAGATATCCTACTGGGATCTCTACAGTAGTACCAGCAGAACTTGGTAAAACAAATGTGTTACGAAATGACGTGTAATTCACAATACTGCCACTAGGAAACTAGTAAGCAGCAATGGCTGCTTGACGACATAGCAACGATCAGCAATTGTGTTACTTTTTCATGAAACAAAAAGCCTTGTTGTGACTCAGAGGCATGGGTCCCTTGTAAGAAGACCATCCACAGGTTGTTTGATAAATTTGTACAGGAAGGGACAGTATTGGAAGTGAAGTGACCTCAGCCTAAGCCTGTTTGTTCGCCAGAGAATATTGAAGCAGTACGAGTTGCTGTACAGAGAAGTCCCGGGAAATTGTGTAGAAAGGCAGCAGTGCAACTTGGAATATCCAGACGCTCCGTTCAACGCATTCTTAAAAGTGACCTCCATATGTACCCATACAAGATGACCTGTGCACAGAAGCTCACTGAAGAACACAAGCAGCAGAGACTATTGTTTGCTCAGTCGGCAGAGGATAGGGAAGAAACTCTCAACAACATTTGGTTTTCAGACAAGGCGCATTTTCATTTAGATGGTTTGGTTAACAAACAAAATGTATGCTTTTGGGCCACTGAAAACCCACAAGTGCTTCATGAACGACAACATTATACTCCAAGGATTACAGCGTGGGCAACAATTTCCAGTCACGGACTTATTGGACCCTTTTTCTTTGAAGAAACTGTGAACAGCGAGCATTATTTGAGCATGCTTTGCAATAGCTAAATTCCACAGCTTCTTGTTACTGCCTTGCCCTGTAACATGCAGTGTGCAGTGTTTCATGCAAGATGGAGCAAGGCCACATACTGCAAACACTGTGTTGGAGTTTTTACATGAGCATTTCGACATGCGGATCATTTCACTCTGGTTTCCAGGCCGCTTCAATGACGGACAAAATTGGCCCTCCAATAGTCCAGACCTCAATCCATGTGACTTTTTTCTTTGGGGGTACCTAAAGGAAAAAAATTTTCCCAAAATGTCCACATGATTTAATGGAGCTCAGAAGACTTCAAGCTTGCAGTGAAATTATGGAAGACATGTGCCATAGGGTAATCACTAACTTCAGTGTTCGTTTGAAGGAAGTTAGGAAACGAAATGGTGGACATATTGAGCATGTGCTGAGTTAGAACAAATCTCCATGGACAGCTCTTCATTGTAGTATATGTTCCTTTCAGATTGTATTGACAATAAAGTTTATATTCAAAAACAAAATGGTAACTGTTCCACAGCACAGTCGATGATACCGCCGATTATGCCATGCTGATAATTACATCTCTGTCACTAATATTTATTACATAGTGTTTCTCAAAAAATGACAAAGCTGATTTTTCTCTGTAATCATGTGAAAATGACAACTTGTTTCTAGTCATTAATGATATTCTGCATGCATGTTTCACTTTGAAGACGGAAAGAGTGTTATCCATTTTCAAAAGGTACGTAAGAACAGCAAAACAATTAGAGCACAAGTAGAATTTACATAGACTGTGACTGTACATGATTTTTTAAATAAAAATTACGTAGCTAAAGTACAATTAAGAAAAGTGGTGATGGCTGTTAATACATCAGAATGTATTAAAGTTTCATACACAGTGACATCGTAGTAAGATTTCCAATACGTAAGTTGGACCTACTTCCAAGAGTGGAACAACACTAGTGTATGAGAGCTACGACTGCTGACCAATCATCGTGTTTGTGTTTGCTTACATCAAGTTTATTCTTATGATGAACAGATTATAGTGACCACTTCTGCTGATCCCTGCCACCACCAGAAAGACTGACTATCACATTAGGTGCTTTGAAAAGCCAACTGACAGTTGTAGGCTCCTGCTGTTACCATCACATCCTCTCTATCACATTGCACCATTGAGGTTGTGCAAGACATCTCCAATGTGATCACCCACATTACTGAAACTCTTATTCTCAATTCTACAACTCCCTCCACTGCCCCTGTTGCCATGGTGAACCAAAGATGTTGCAATAGCTTTTGAAGATTGCCAAAAAGCCATGCAACATTACAAGTCATATCTTTCGCAGACAATCCTTGTTACTTTTAAGTGACTTGTGTTAGGACTCACTACCTAATAAAACACAGTAAGAAGGAATTCTAGGGCACTACATCTCTGCCCTGGGAACATTATGTGTCTTCATCCCACATATGGGTCAAGCTCTGTAGTCATCTGGGCTGCCAGTGAACAACAACTGTTCTGGGTCTTGTCCTGCAGGGTGGTCTTTGTACCAATATGTCAGTACTTTATGAATGCCTTACTACCCACTTTGTGACAGTATCAGCATCCTATTCTTATCTGACTACCTTTCTGCTGCAGAAATGGGAAGTTGAAGATATCATCCTATGTTCCAAGAACTGCCGAGCCGAATCATATAACAGCCTTTCACTGATTGTGAGTGGCTTAAGGCTCTTGTCTCATCTCACCATAAGCTGCAGGCACTGATTCAATTCATAATCAGATGATGCAACACTTGAATGTTAGTCAATGGTTGCATATATCCAGGGTCTTCAACTGTATTTGGCTTGAACATCTCTTCTCTTCACAATTGCAAGATAATATTATCATCTCATCCTTAAGCCAGGCAAAACCCCAATGTCTCCTGACAGCTGCTGACAAATTAGCCTCACCATCATGCTATGCAAACTGCTTGAAATGATGGCTGCCTGCAAATTATGTTCGGTTCTAGTCTCAGGGCCTTTGTCCCCCTATCAATATGGTTTCTGGGAGGACAATCCACAACCAGCCCTGTGATGCAGTCAGGAACAGCAGTCTGACAGGCTTTTGTTAATTTCCGATGCCTCATTGCAGTCCTTTTTTGATCTCCATTAGGCATACAACATTACCTGCTGTCATTGAGTCTCCCTGCAAATTTTTATTCATCAGTTTTTATACCACTGGTTGTTTAAGGTTCCAGTGGTACTTCATGCAGCTCTCCATGGGTGCAGCAGAGTGACATCCTTCAGGCTCTGTTCTGAATGTCACACTCGTCCTCATTGCCATAAATGGGCTATTGACCTCTGTTGGGCTGCTGGTCACCCCTGCAGTATATGTCAATGATTTTTGCATTTGATATAGCTACCACTCAGTAATCTCAGCTGAATGCCAGCTTGAAGGTGCTATCCTATGGCCTCCCACATGGCCTGTTTTCCATGATTTCCAGTTCTCTCCTGCAAAAACATGAGTCAGGCACTTCTGTCATTGTACTACAGTCTGTCCTGACCCAGAACTCTACCTGAGTACTCAGAACATGGAAGCTGTTGTGCAGTCTTGTTTTCTGGGCCTCCTTTTTGATAAAAAGCTGACTAGGCTTTCCCATATATATCAGACAAAGAGTAAAATCAAACAATGAAAAATCCAGGCTGGAACGTAACAATATTATGAAAAGGATAGTTGCTACTTACCATATAGCAGATATGCTGAGTCGCAGATTGGCACAACAAAAAGACTGTCACACAATAAGCTTCCAGCCAACAAGGCCTTTGTCAAAAGTATCTGACACACACACACACACACACACACACACACACACACAAATGCAACTCACACACATGTGATCACAGTTTCTGGCAACTGAAGCCACACTACGAGCAGCAGGAGCAGTGCATTGGGGAATGTGTAGGGACGCAGTGGAGAAAGGAAGGGCAGTAAGGTGCTGTCGGGAGGTTAGGCGGAGAGTGTGGGAGAGGTGGCGGTGGTGGTGGGGGTGGGGTGGGGGAGATTTAGTGGAAAAGGAGAAAAGTAAAAAGACTGGGTGGGTTGGTGGAATAGAGGGCTGTGTAATGCTGGAACGGGAATAGGGAAGGGGCTAGATGGGTGGGAACAATTACTAATGAAGAACTACGGGAAAGTAGGATGTATTGCAGGGAGAGTTTCCACCTATGCAATTCAGAAAAGCTGGTGTTGGTGGGAAGGGTCCACATAGCACAGGCTGTGAAGCAATCAGTGAAATAAAGAATGACATGCTGGGCAGCATGCTCAGCAACAGGGTGGTCCAGTTGTTTCTTGGCCACAGTTTGTCAGTGACCATTCATGCGGACAGATAGCATGTTGGTTGTCATGCCCATGTTGAATGCAGCACAGTCATTGCACTATAGCTCGTAGATCACAGGATTGGTTTCACAGGCAGCCCTGCCTTTGATGGGATAGGTGCTGTTTGTGACTGGACTGGAGTAAGTGGTAGTGGGAGGATGTATGGGACAGGACTTGCATCTATGTCTATTACAGGGATATGAGCCATGAGGTAAGGGGTCGGCAGCAGGGGTGGTATAGTGATGGATGAGTATAATGTGTACAGTCTGTAAAGGCCTCAGTGAGCCCCTCAGTATGTTTTGAGAGGAACTGCTCATCACTGCAGATGCGATGATCACGAATGGCTAGGCTATATGGAAGGGACTTTTTGGTATGGAATAGGTGCTGTTTGTGACTGGACTGGAGTAAGTGGTAGTGGGAGGATGTATGGGACAGGACTTGCATCTATGTCTATTACAGGGATATGAGCCATGAGGTAAGGGGTCGGCAGCAGGGGTGGTATAGTGATGGATGAGTATAATGTGTACAGTCTGTAAAGGCCTCAGTGAGCCCCTCAGTATGTTTTGAGAGGAACCGCTCATCACTGCAGATGCAATGATCATGAATGGCTAGGCTATATGGAAGGGACTTTTTAGTATGGGATAGGTGCTGTTTGTGACTGGACTGGAGTAAGTGGTAGTGGGAGGATGTATGGACAGGACTTGCATCTATGTCTATTACAGGGATATGAGCCATGAGGTAAGGGGTCGGCAGCAGGGGTGGTATAGTGATGGATGAGTATGATGTCTACAGTCTGTAAAAGCCTCAGTGAGCCCCTCAGTATGTTTTGAGAGGAACCGCTCATCACTGCAGATGTGATGATCACGAATGGCTAGGCTATATGGAAGGGACTTTTTGGTATGGAATGGGTGGTAGCTGTCGAAGTGGAGGTATTGCTGGTGGTTAGTAGGTTTGATGTGGACAGAGGTACTGAAGTAACCATCCCAGTCGCCTCTCCCATCATGCAATGCTGCTGCTGCTCGTAGTGTGGCTTCAGCTGTCAGAGACTATGGTCACATGTGTGTGAGTTGCATCTGTGTGTGTGTGTGTGTGTGTCTGTCATCTATTTTTGACAAAAGCATTGTTGGCTGAAAGCTTATTTTATGATAGTCTTTTTGTTGTGCCTATCTGTGACTCAGCATCTTTGTTCATAACATTGTCAGATAAAGAGTAGTTACATCTGGAATCTTAATGCTCTCTGCTTTCTTGCCCACGGATCGTGGGTTGTGGACTGCCATACTCTTCTCTGTATTTATTGGGCCTCAGTCTCATCCACACTGGACTATGGTTGCTAGGTTTGTGGCTTGGTGGTGCCTTTGGCTTTGAAGTCATTAGACACAGTCTGTCATCATGGACTCCCTCTGGCCACTGGTGCCTTCTAGACCAGTCCTTTAAACAGTGTTCTTGCCACAGCAGAGATGTTACTTCTCCAGCTGTGATGGCACAAGCTCTTGCAAATGCCATTTGACAATTCACTGATCATTCACTATATCCCATTCCTTTTATATATGAGGGGCATAAACCTCCTGTCATGAGGGATTGCTAGTTTGAATGTGCCTCACAGCCCTGTGCCAGGATCTCTGCCCCTTCTCTCTGGAATGTGCTCTCCATCTTGCCTCTCACAGCCCCCTTGGTTTTTACTTAAGCCATGAATTAGGACCAGTCTATTTCAAGTTACGAAATATCACCTGTCCCCGTTACCTTTTGGCATATGTTATGCTCAGTTCTACAGGAGCCTCAAGGTACTACCATCTTTTACACTGATGGCTCTAAAACTGTGGATGAGTTGGGTTATGCTTATACATCCCCTACTGATCAGGAACACCATTAGTTGTCAGGAACAATTAGTGTTTCTACAGTGCAGGTGATAGTCATTAACAGAGCTCTCCATTATGTTAGACTGGCCTCCCTTGAGAACATTTGAATATGTAGCAACTCAATTAGCAGCCCTCAGGCCACTGACCAATGTTACTGTTATCACACTATTCATGACCATCTCCTGAACTTAGTCATACTGGCTGCTCAGTTGTCTTTCTCTAGGTGTCAACCCATATGAGTATCTCAGGGAATGAACTGGCTGATTGTTTGGCTAGAGCAATTACTTGTGTGACTACTGCCTCTCTAATAAATTCCACACAATCGAGGAGACTCCTGCTGCATGGCACGTTTCCTGCTGTTCCTTCCAGAAGGAATCCACTGTCCTATATCAACTTTGCATTGGTCATACCAGGCTGACACGTAGTTTTATTTCACCTGATGAGCCACCCTCTTAGTCTAATTGTGGAGTCTCATAGGCAGTGACTCATATTGTGGCAGAATACCCTCTTCTTCTGGCTCTCCATGAAGAGCATGGCCTTTGTAGTTTAACTGTTTCTCTGGTTTTTTTCCTGAAAGTAGATTTATTTTTAGATGTAAGATTAGTTGTTTCTGTTTTCATATGTAAGACTTTAAGCTACATTTGGGGCAGGGAAGGGAAGTTTGGAGTTGGGGTGTCTCCTACTGCATGCTGAGTCTAGGAACCCCCTGACTCTACCTCCATGACCAGTTCCAGGATTTTAATGATGCAGAGGTATGTATTACTGAGAATCCCTTTTTTATGCAGTAATATTGTGGATTTTACATTAGGTAACTAATCTTACAATTTATCCCAATTCTAACAACTTTATAACCTAGTATGTGTTCATGTTGACTGCATTTACAATTGTATCTTGAGTCTGTTTCATGTGGCCTTTAATACTTAGAATTATGATTAATATCAGTTGACAAAATTAAAACAAAATGTTTCTTGTAATGTTGCACCCCAGTATTTAAGGGACATATTAATTTGTAATGTTTTCCGAAAGAGCTCCATTAGTTTAGTTATATAATGAAGTGCTATAGATAACTAACTATAACTGTCATAACCACAGCATTGCCTGGGCACTGATCAGGCCAGTTAAATGAAAATATTTTGTTAAACATTTTTTGCAAGCTCATCTGGCAAATTTAGCAGGTCTTCCCACTATACATGGGCATTTTTGAAGGGGGAGGAGTGTCTAAGGCACATAGCCAGTCTGATTGATATTTAAATGCTTTTATTTTATTTTAAATTTTTCATTTTAATATTCTCCTAAAAGTGTCACATACCACCTCAGTGAAGTGATGTGTTGTACAATGTTTATAGTACCAATGAGTGATGATTACAAAACATACAGCTAAATTTTATTAGTAGCTTTAGTGATTTTGGATGAGCATATTGTGTGGAGAAATTTCACACAAGGAATCATATTTCTATAGACACAGCTCACAACTGCTTATCTGAAAACTACCTTGAGCAGTTAAACAGAGAACCGACTCATGGCGATAACATGTTAGACCTTCTGGTGACAGACCCGAACTGTTTGAAACAGTTAACACAGAACAGGGAATCAGCGATCATAAAGGGGTTACTGCATCGATGATTTCAGCTGTAAATAGAAATATTAAAAATGGTAGGACGATTTTTCTGTTTAGCAAAAGTGCCAAAAAGCAGATTTCAGAGTACTTGATGGCTCAACACAAAAGTTTTGTCTCAAGTACAGATAGTGTTGATGATCAGTGGACAAAGTTCAAAACCATCGTACAATATGCATCAGATGAGTATGTGCCAAGCAAGATCGTAAGAGATGGAAAAGAGCCACCGTAGTACAACAACCGAGTTAGAAAACTGCTGCGGAAGCAAAGAGAAGTCACAGCAAACATAAATATAGCCAAAGCCTTGCAGAGAAACAAAAATTACGCGAAACGAAATGTAGTGTGAGGAGGGCTATGCAAGAGGCGTTCAATGAATTTGAAAGTAAAGTTCTATGTACTGACTTGGCAGAAAATCCTAAGAAATTTTGGTCTTATGTCAAAGTGATAGGTGGATCAAAACAAAATGTCCAAACAGTCTGTGACCAAAATGGCACTGAAACAGAGGATGACAGACTAAAGGCCGAAATACTAAATGTCTTTTTCCAAAGCTGTTTCATAGAGGAAGACTGCACTGTAGTTCCTTCTCTAGATTGTCGCACAGATGACAAAATGGTAGATATCGAAATAGACAACAGAGGGATAGAGAAACAATTAAGATGGCTCAAAAGAGGAAAGGCCGCTGGACCTGATGGGATACAGTTCGATTTTACACAGAGTATGCGAAGGAACTTGCCCCCCTTCTTGCAGCGGTGTACCGTAGGTCTCTAGAAGAACGTAGTGTTCCAAAGGATTGGAGAAGGGCACAGGTCATCCCCGTTTTCAAGAAGGGACGTCGAACAGATGTGCAGAACTATAGACCTATAGACGTCGATCAGTTGTAGAATTTTGGAACACGTATTATGTTCAAGTATAACGACTTTTCTGGAGACTAGAAATCTACTCTGTAGGAAACAGCATGGGTTTCGAAAAAGATGATTGTGTGAAACCCAGCTCGCGCTATTCGTCCACGAGACTCAGAGGGCCATAGACATGGGTTCCCAGGTAGATGCTGTGTTTCTTGACTTTTGCAAGGTGTTCAATACAGTTCCCCACAGTCATTTAATGAACAGAGTAAGAGCACATGGACTATCAGACCAATTGTGTGATTGGATTGAAGAGTTCGTAGATAACAGAACGCAGCATGTCATTCTCACTGGAGAGAAGTCTTCTGAAGTAAGAGTGATTTCAGGTGTGCCGCAGGGGAGTGTCGTAGGACCATTGCTATTCACAATATACATAAATGACCTTGTGAATAACATCGGAAGTTGACTGAGGCTTTTTGCGGATGATGCTGTGGTATGCCAAGAGGTTGTAACAATGGTAAATTGTACTGAAATGCAGGAGGATCTGCAGTGAATTGACGCATGGTGCAGGGAATGGCAATTGAACCTCAATGTAGACAAGTGTAATGTGCTGCGGATACGTAGAAAGAAAGATCCCTTATCATTTAGCTACAATATAGCAGGTCAGCAACTGGAAGCAGTTAATTCCAAAAATTATCTGGGAGTATGCATTAGGAGTGATTTAAAATGGAATGATCATATAAAGTTGATCATTGGTAAAGCAGATGCCAGACTGAAATTCATTGGAAGAATCCAAAGGAAATGCAATCCGGAAACAAAGGAAGTAGGTTACAGTATGCTTGTTCGCCCACTGCTTGAATACTGGTCACCAGTGTATGATCCGTACCAGATAGGGTTGATAGAAGAGATAGAGGGGATCCAACGGAGAGCAGCGCACTTTGTTACAGGATCATTTAGTAATCGCGAAAGCGTTACAGGGATGATAGATAAACTCCAGTGGAAGACTCTGCAGGAGAGACGCTCAGTAGCTCGGTATGGGCTTTTGTTGAAGTTTCGAGAACATACCTTCACCGAGGAGTTAAGCAGTATATTGCTCTCTCCTACAAACTGTATTTACTCAAATCTAAGCCGCACCTGAAAAATGAGACTCTAAATCAAGGCAAAAAAAAAAAAAAAAAAAAAAAAAAAAAAAAAAAAAAAAAAAAAAAAAAAAAAAAAAAAAATCCCGAATCTAAGCCGCACCTGAAATTTGAGACTCGAAATTCAAGGCGAGAAAAAAGTTTTAGGCCGCACCTCCAAATCGTAACAAAGTTGGTCCATTTTAATATGAGAGACAATTTAGGTCAAATGAATGATGATTGAGCTACAGTAGTTTGGTTCGAGTCATAAGCTTAGCAGTTAAGCTTTACCAGATAGCCATTGCTATGCGTCATGCTCTCTGTCCGTATTTATACGGGTACCCTTCCTTTTTCATGTGCTTCGTCTGGTTTGAATTGATTGCTTGTTGAAAAGAGAGAGAGAGAGAGAGAGAGAGAGAGAGAGAGAGAGAGAGAGAGAGAGAGAGAGGAATCATCTCATTAGCGAAACAGTGGCAAGAGACTGCTATTTGATGTTACACTGCTGCTTTCTTTGATAATGATCAACAAGTACCAAATAATAGACTGCGTATGATAGAAGATGTTCTGAACGAGAGTTTAGCGAAAATTTTTCTCCATTTGAAAATATTTGCTGACACCTCTTTAGTACATTGTATTCTGCACAGAAATCAGAGTCATCTTAGATTTAAAAATCTAGTCAATTGCCGTGCTTCATTTCTGACTGTATCACTATTAGGCATAAGAATAATATGAGTGTAAACATGACATGATATGTATATTCTTCCGCATTTGCTGTTGTCTCACTCTAGTTTCGTAGTATATTAGGCAGACAGGATTTAAATGAGATAGCAGCAAACACAAAACAATACATGGCAAAATGTTTATATTCATATTATTCTTATAGTGAAGAGAATACTGCATGTGATTCACAATTCATAAAAGTTCCTATTAGCAACCATCTCTTCTCAAAGGTAGGAAAAAATTCAGAACGTAGAGTTGGCCATATTGACAAAACTCCCAAACAGTCTTGCCAGTCAGATTTTTGTAGTACATTGAAATGCTGCTACATTAGAAGATGAACAATACGAAATTTGTATTTACTTTGTTGGATAATGTATGAAAATGCAGTGGTCGAAACTCGGGGCAGAGAAAAAAGCTCGTCTTCCACCTTCTTTTTTCAAAAAAATTATTTACTGACGCAGAGGTTTTGGCGCCAGTAATTATCTTTGTGCCTGCAAAGCATGCCTGTGTAGCGCTACATATATTCGATGGCAGAAGTTAGTTGTGGCGGCACCTACCAACATTTTTCAGAACTTCCTCTTACTTTGCACTCAATTCTAAGCCACAGGCGGTGTTTTGGATTACAAAAACCAGAAAAAAGTGTGGCTTAGATTTGAGTAAATACAGTATATCTCATGAAGAGACCATGAGAATAAAATCAGAGAGATTAGAGCCCACACAGAAGCATACCGACAATCCTTCTTTCCACGAACAATACGAGACTGGAATAGAAGGGAGAACCGACAGAGGTACTCAAGGTACCCTCCGCCACACGCCGTCAGGTGGCTTGCGGAGTATGGATGTAGACGTAGATGTAGATGTATTGGTCTTGGTGTTTCGAAGTTGATGCATAGCAGTGATGATGTGGTAGGCTTGACAACGTGGTAGGTGAACTGCATCACTGAAGGTGAGTGGGTCGATTTAGCAACTGATGCTGGACAGAATTAGCCAGATGTCAGTGAAATACAGCTGATGTTGTGATGTTGTTACAATCCTCAGTGGCTGCTGATAACTATCTCCTGACTTGTGGATTTTTAAAATTTCTTCTTCATCATAAATGGAGTTAATAAATTTAATATTGGCTGCTCAAACAATTAATTATTCTTATTTTCTTCAAGTGCTGTGCTAGTATTAGTTTTGGAACTGCCACAAATCTGATTATTGATCTCACTGTCCAGGACAACTATGATACATTCATGAATTTGTTTTACAAAATCTTCAATTTCAATTTATTATTTCTCATCAGTTTTCTCTCCAATGGAGAAATGTCTTGTGTCCTTTCAATAGGTTGCCAAAATGAGATGTTCCCTGCTGTATTTTATGGATGGTCCTGCAAGGAGAGCATCTGTGAAGTGTGGAAAGTAGGAGACGAGGTACTGGCAGAAGTAAAGCTGTGAGGACGGGGCGTGAGTCGTGCTTGGGTAGCTCAGATGTTAGAGCACTTGCCCGTGAAAGACAAAGGTCCTGAGTTTGAGTCTTGCTCCGGCACATGGCTTAAATCTGCAAGGAAGTTTCAAATATATCTGTTTCCAAAGTGCATGACTTTCCTATACATAGATGAGAGTGGAGAGTTTTTTAAATATGGAAGAAAGAATAACGCTCGCATTTGCTGCATGCTGTACACCCATGTATCACACACAGTTTAGTGGCCGTCTTAAAACGCTATAAGATAAGCTTCAAAAAAATACAGTTTCTTAACTTTTACCAATGATGGGCATAGTCAGTGGCTACCAGAAGCTTTAGCACAAGCCAAAGCAGTAATGCAATCCTTGCTTATTTTAGGATTAGGTGCTGCTAATTCAGTACATGAAATGAGTTTCTCTTATCAAAGCTTTCCAATTGAGCCCCATTTTGTCAACATTGTAAACATTTTTGAGAGCAGAATCTACTTCTCTCAATATGCCCCGTAGTTTGATTTTAAAAGAAACAGATGCTTAAGGAACCTAGGTGGTTTTTCTCCTTATATTTGAAGCTCATGAATGCCATGGCTTAAAGCATTGTAACCCACCTGTGCATGCTTAAATATTCCAAGCCCTCAAAGATTTTCATTACACTGAATTGCCTTTTCACATAAAATGCGATGAGAGATAGTTTCTCTTAGTGATCTTTCTCGTGTAAACCACTTGAAAACAGCATCTGCATCTGTGTGTGAAGCTTCATAGCTTCATGACTTGTCAATATGTTAGTAGAATCAAGCTTTGATATATAATACATGATGCTTGTCTTTTTTTTTTTTTATATATGTAATTGTTGACTTACCAGTCTTATACTCATTAGATGACTTAGTTGAATATTTATCTTTCTCTGATCATTTATTAATCTCAAATTTATCTCTCATAGAAAGAACAACATTTTTAAATTTAGGCATTTTATATTGAAAGTTTACTTTATGTGGCACAGTTAACGCAAATGAAAGTAACAGAGCATAAATAGTTACTGTTTTTGGCAACTCCGCATTGGTGCAGGAGGAGGTCAATACCTAAGTGGGGATGAGGGTATCATGCATGGGTGAGTAACAGTTCTATTAAGCAGCCATTAAATTGACCAGTGTTCAGATAATCAACACTCTGCTGTATTAAGATTTCTGAGTGAAGTTTGATACTGTAGCAATAAATGGTTGGCTTGGACTGGTATAATTAATCATCTTTATTATCAAATGCTGATTGTTAAAAGAAGCAAGGGGGCTGAATCCCAAAATGATTCAAGCATTTAACTGAAAATTTAAACATTAAACCAGATGCAAATAATAAAAGAATAAAAATTCTACAGATCGAGTTAAAGACAATTGGACTGGTTTAAATATTAGTATCTAAGTACAAGGTTCCAAGTTAAGAGCAGAAATAAAATCAACTAACACTAATTTTGAGCAGCATCAGGTAGCAGTAATTAACAAAGTGAAACAATTACAAACAACAATATCTGCTCTAAGCTATGTCCAAAGAGGTTTCAAAAGGCCCGGCAGTACCAACCAACCACTGTGTTATCCTCAGCTGACAGACTGAGCACACTGCTCTCCTGGTCATTGTCAGTTTTTGTGACCCAATTTGCTACTTCTCAGTCAAGTAGCTACTCAATTGGCCTCACAAGGGCCAGAGCAACCCGCTTTCCAACAGCACTTGGCAAACTTGGACAGTCACCCATTCAGGTGCTAGTCCATCCCAACAGCACTTTACATCAGTGAGTTGATGGGAACTGGTGTTACCACTGCAGCAAGGTCATAGGCATATCTGCTCTAAGAGAGAGAGAGAGAGTTTAAATGCTGAGGTATTTAAACAATATGAATTGGTTCACAATGAGGTTAAGGAAGAATTCAGTGAAGTAAATAATGATTTGAAACAAGTTAAAGATTTAGCTCAGTGAATACTGGGTGAAGCACATACACAAATCTCAGACACACCAATCAGGTCAAATGATTTAGAGCACAGTAAACAGTCTGATGTGACTGGTATTACAACATCTAGTCATGCAAGTCTGTAAGGAAGTGTTAGTGATGTAATAGAATGTTAAGTACAATCTGCAGCTAAGATAGACAGAATTGAAGAGGAATTAGCTAACAACACAAGCTAGCCAAGGGGTAGTGGCTTATAAGTTCATTTGGGAAAGATTATTGGATTTTGATGCAAAACTGCAGTTGAACAGGTGGGACACATATCTGACGACATTTAATAAAAAAACTGTTGTGAATGTGCAGATCTAATTTTTTCACTGACTTTTAGAATCAATTTAAATGATGTGTATAGTAACTATGCTATTAATTTACATGAACTGTCTCATATTTTCATAAGATTGCCTACAGATAACATAATGTTAAAATCTAAGACAATGATTACTTATGAAAAGAACGGTGTCCAATTTAGCCACATATTTACCTTTGAGCTCTTTACTACATGAAATATTGACTATGAATATTCATGGAAGATAAAAAAAAGAAACAAAAATGCATGTTTGAAGTGTAGTGTCAACAACCTTGAGCCTATATTAAGGAAGCAGAGATATGTGCATTTATTGATGTATCCAGAAATGCACCCTGGAGGATATTTCCAATACCAAAGGAACATATGAATGAAAATTACATGCTATTTTGCATCAGATTAATTCGGATTTCTTATGGAATAAGTGGACTGACACCAGCTACATTTTGAGTCATTTGCTGTATTCTTTCACATTTCGATTTTCATGTAGCTGTCTATAACATTTATCATATTTTCTTTAAAACTGTAATTACTTCAGCTAATCTATACATTATGAAATAGAGATGGACAGTGCTACATTTCTTCCATCTTCTGTCTTCTAGGTAAAAGTTTTGTTTTCTTAATTTCTATCTGATTTCCCATAAGTTATGCATATATTTTACTATCATAAAGTATATTAATTTGTGGAGACTCCTTTGGCATCTTAAATGAATGATTGAACATCTCAAGATATTTTTTTAATATACCTTTAGTGCACAAGAGAGCAGATGCTGTAAAACCATTGCCTATAGTGTATGGACTACAAAAGAAGCAGTAGTATGCATATATGAGTTGTGTACAAATAATATATATTCAGGTTTGTACAAATAATACAGATTTAAGTTCAATAAAGACATAGAAAGAGAATTACTATAACTACTCTATCCACATATAGCTAGGCATCAATGCATGTGCCAGAACCCAGCAGAGAAACACATGAAGCCACAAGGTGGATGGGTCACCTGTGGAAGGGAACATGGCATCAGAAAGTACCCAAGCTAACCATGGCTGACTGATGGCAGACTGGACACAGACAAGGACAAGCTCAAAGTAGCCTATGCAAACAACGAGGTGCAAAGTGGATACCTTTGGCACAATGATGTCAACAGGCAAAGAGCAAAGAGAGAGACAATCTGAATCACAACTAGAGGGAAAGACCAAGTACCAAGTGAGGCTGTTATCAAATGGTTCAAATGGCTCTGAGCACTATGGGACTCAACTGCTGAGGTCATTAGTCCCCTAGAACTTAGAACTAGTTAAACCTAACTAACCTAAGGACATCACAAACATCCATGCCCGAGGCAGGATTCGAACCTGCGACCGTAGCGGTCTTGCGGTTCCAGACTGCAGCGCCTTTAACCGCACGGCCACTTCGGCCAGCAGGTTGTTATCAAATCACCTGTAGTACAACAATGTTAGTTAAAGCAATATCAGATGTGGGTACAGAAATGATGGCCATATTTTTATCGGCTGCGGGAAACACTATTTGCTGGCATATAACTTGGTGAGAGGACGAGTGGCACACTCACAGTGTGAGTGCAGCTCTGCAGCAGTACTATGTCCTCCAACGGCCAGCTAGGCCCATTTCCTCTTGTGGGAACTCAACTTACAAGGATCCAGATACCAGTAAAACTATTTTAGTACATATAGTTGTTACCAGACAGAAACATAGAGAAAGAGAGCAACTCACTGTTGAAACTGACTTGTTACCAATGTGAACACCATCTTGCAGATGAAGTGCTTGAACAAAATACACAAACAAAATGATAATTTCAATTGACCTAGAAAATAACACACAATCATTAAAACAGCATCAAAATACTTGAACCAAATAGTACTGCAAGGTACCCACATTAAAAAAGCATTACAGTTGGAGACTTTACTTGTTATTATTTCAGTTACCCATAAAACCAGCCTAATAGAATTTTTAATGCATACAAATGTTAGCATTGTCTCATTTGATGGGGGAAGAAATGGGTGTATCTTAACATATGTAAAGCTGAGAATATGTAAGTGTGTATGCCTGGGCAGGACCCTGGACCAAAGAGGACAAAATTTGACACACAAACTCCTTACCAGAGAGGACCAACATAGGTAGGTTTGTAATGCTTTAGTTTAAATACCCAAGAAGATACAGATGTGTGCCATTTTTAGGCCCCTGAGAAACAGGCTGCCCTGTACGACAAGTGAGTTGTGTGGGAATAGTATTGACCTGCTCCATAGTGCAGCCTACTTATGTTTGACTATCAGCACATCACAGTAGGAGTGCTACATGTGTTGCGACTACATATCCGGGTTGTATCCCATGTTGTGAGGTTGCCGGGCATGGCCACTGTATTCATACAGTGTGAAATACTGACATGCTTCGATCCTCATTATACTCGCAAACAAATGCTACATTCATGGCAAGGATGATGTAGTACACTGTGTGAGGAGGCATTGACATCATCCAGCTCCAGACCTGAACACCTTTTGCAGCTCCTCTTCTGCATCACTCATGAAGTAAATGGGTGTAACACACCAAAATGAAAGCACAAGCCAATAGGTCAAGTGTGCCCCTGTGCCAAATGCAGAAAAATATTATGTGTACAGGAATGTCCTGAAGATATGGAATGATGTCATGCACAGATGTTATCAACTGCAGCAAAATTTAAGGCATTTGAGTCTCGAGTCTACAGATGAACACACTACAAGGCTTCAATGGCTAAAATAGTATGTCTCCCACTCACAAGCACATAAAGCTCTGCTACAGTGCAAGACATGCCTTGAAAATATGGTAAATCGTCAGGCAGAGGCACATCTACCCTCTCTGTGCTGGCCTATCTTTACATGCCTTGTGAGACATATGCAGAGATACCAATTGTATGAGTGAGCGAATGTCTGAATTATGTTCACATTGTAGCTAAGAATGGTTTCCTGTTGAACCGCTTAGCATATCTTGTAGGAATTTCCAGGTTAAACTTTCAACCCATTGAATTACATGCATTGACACAAGGAGACACACTGCAGTCGAGACATTTCTTACAGCACATATGAAAATATAACTCAATTTTCCAGAAGACATCATTTGGTACAATAGCGGGCACCACTTTCAAGATTCAGGTTCAGATATATCACCAAGTAGGGTTTGTGTTGCTGCCTGTAGGCAATGCATCCAAATACCTATGACTGCATTTCCTACATAATGAGATGCTCGAGGCAGACAGACAACGTGAATGCAAACCTAGCACATATTATGAGACCATGATTACATTACAAAAATACTGCACACACAACAGACTAACTGCACAATTTAAAACTGCCTTAACAACGTCTACTGAGTGGTGAGCACAAATTAGTTATACAATTAAATAAGCAGCTGCCAGGGGAGCATGATATGAAACTTCCTGGCAGAGACTCGAACTCGAGACTTGAAGCTGCAAGGTTTGCAGGAGAGCTTCTGTAAAGTTTGGAAGGTAGGAGACGAAGTACTGGCGGAAGTAAAGCTGAGAATACGGGGCGTGAGTCGTGCTTGGGTAGCTCTGTTGGTAGAGCACTTGCCCACAAAAGGCAAAGGTCCCGAGTTTGAGTCTTGGTCTGGCACACAGTTTTAATCTGCCAGGAAGTTTCATATCAGCGCACACTCTGCTGCAGAGTGAAAATCTCATTCTGGATTATATGACAGTCTGCAGTGCCCCCTCATTTTGCCCCATGGAGATGGTGGTTACAATTCCAGCCTCCTGCACATTGACACGTTGTCCAGCGAGACTAGACCAAAGAAGGTGACCAGAATGGAATTCTATGCATACCAACTTATGGTTCACACTGACATTTCCAACTTCCTTTTAAACTACCGCCAAATATTTCAACACTTCCTAGTGGATATATATGCAAAAATAAAAACTTAACACCTACCTTATATACGCCAGTAGCTACATCTATATATAGATCTATATTATTACTCTGCAATTCACAATTAATTGTTTGGCAGAGGGTTCATCGAACCACTTTCAAGCTGCTTCCCTACTTTTCTAGTCTCTAACACTGCTTGGGAAAGATGGACACTTACATCTTTCTCTGTGAGCTCTGATTTCCCTTATTTTATTGCGATGATCATTTCTTCCTGTGTACATTGGTGATGAAATATTTTCATATTCAGTGGAGAAAGTTGGTGATGGAAATTTCATGAAAATATCTTGCTGTACCAAAAATTCCTTTGTTTTAATGATTGTCATCCCGACTTGCCTATCATACCTGTAACACTCTCTCCACTATGTCATGATAATACAAAATGAGCTGCCCTTCTATGAATTTTTTTGATGCCCTCGGTCAATACTATCTGATTCGAATCCCAAACTGCACAGCAGTACTCTAAAAGTGGGTGGGCAAGCATGGTGCTAGCAGTCTCTTTAGTAGGCCTGTTACATTTTCTAAGTGTTCTGTCAATAGATCACAGTCTCTGGTTTGCTTTGCCACAACATTATCTACGCAATCATTCTAATTTAAGTTATTTTTAATTATTTTAATCCCTGAGTATTTAATTAATTTATAATGTAATCAAAATTTAGCAGATTACTTTTAGTATTCATGTGGAGGACTTCACACTTTTCATTATTTAGAGTCAAGTGCCACTTTTCCACCATACATATATCTTATATAAATCATTTTGCAATTTGCTTCAATCATTTGATGACTTTACAAGAAGGTAAAGGACAGCATCCTCTGGGAAATAGTTTGAGAGGGCTGTTCAAATTGCCTCATAAACTGTTTATGTAGTTCACAAACAGCTGAGGGTCAATAACACTTCCTTGAGGAACACCAGATATTACTATTGTTTTTATTGATTACTTTCTATCAATTGTTATGAACTGTGACCTTTCTGACAGGGAGTCATGAATCTAGTCACACAACTGAGAGGATACTCTATAGGCATGCAATTTGATTAGAAGTTGCTTGTAAGGTACAGTGACAAAAGTCTTCTGGAAATCTAAAGATATGTTATCAGTTTGACATCCACTGTCAATAGTACTCATCACTTTGTGAGAATAAAGAATTAGTTGTGTTTCACAAGAATGATATTTTCTGGATCTGTATTGGCTGTTTGCCAATAAACTGTTTTCTTCAAGGTAATTCATACAGCATATGTTCCAAAATTGTAATGCAAATTGATGTTAGTGATATGGGTATGTAATCCAGTGGATTACTCATATTTCCTTTCTTGGGTTTCGCTGTGACTTATGCAGCTTTCCAGTCTTTAGAGACGGATTTCTTGATGAGTGAGCTGATGTCCATCTTTGCTGAAGATGTATGTGTGTCAAGCACAGGCATATTAAGGATGCGCTTGCAAAAGGTGGAGACGCTGACAGTGTTGATGTAACAGTAATTCTACCAGTTCAGTTGTGACCCTCACCAGATGTATGAACATACATGGGATGCCTTGACATACATCAAGGGATGTGACTGCCAAAACCTGTTTATCACATTTATGTGCAACCCCCAATGGCTGCAGATCATGCAGTTGCTTATGCACAGCCAGGTTTCCAGTGATCTCCATGAGAATTCAGCTGGGGTATTCCATCACAAGCAGTTGAAACTGAATCATGCCATAACAACAGGCAACATATTTGGCCCAGTGCAATGCTGAATGCACACCACTGAGTGGCAAAAATGTGGACTATCACATTCCCATAACTTACTGAGCTTAGAAATCTGAATCCATTCATTCAGTAGAGGAGCAGATGGAGAGAGAGAGAGAGAGAGAGAGGGGGGGGGGGGACAGCAGGGGATGGATAGAAAGAGAGATGGGCAGGAGGGGATGGGCAGGGTGAGAAATGTCAGGAAGGGGTGTAGGGAGACAAGAAAATGGAAGGGTTTATTATTGGGGAATTATCTTTCTGTGGTGCAAGGTACATTAGACAATTTGTACAATGAAAGGACAACATTTAATTTGAGGCTTACACCAAAGTTGTAAGGTGCCTGAATTTAAGGTTGAAATTGAATAATTAGGACAAGCATCTGAGAGCTGTAAGTAAATCATTGTGCAAGGAACATTAAATGAATAACAGAAAGTCTCACAGCAACAAAAGGTTTGCATGGTGTGTAAGCTATATAATTAGAATCAGCTAAGACTGAGTCTGGCATTCATAATATAAAATATAAGGAAGAGACTTAGAATGAACTTACGTGAATGAATAGCACACATGGATTATGTTTAAGATTCAAAGTTTTATTTATCTGAATTGTGAAGAAATAAATATGTAGTAGAAATGAGGGATTAATGTATAAATTGTTGCTCTACAAAGAGTTTGTGGGAATAGTATTTGTTAGTCTGTTTTGGATGTTACATGTTTAGAGTGATATCATTCATCTAAGGAGGGAGACAAGAAGTGTAACAAACCAATTCAGTGAAGTCATGTGTCGCACAATATTTGTAGTCCCAATGAGTGATGCTCACAAAACATACAGTTAAATTTTATTAGTAAATTTAGTGAGTTTGGATACACATATATGTGGAGAATTTTTATTGTTTGTGCATGTCAATAAGTGTTATGGACTCAGCATTTCTGGAAGAAGGTGCTGTGCTGACGTGCTTTGGTGCACCTGCTGTTGTGGTGATTACTCCATGCAGCTACACCTCTGCCTCAGAGACACACTGTGCTCCATGGAATAGCACACACTGTGACAATGGACTACATCTTGAAAGAGGGAGAAGATAGTGAGTTTACTCTGAAATGTGATACAGAGCTGTTTCTGAACTGCCTATCAATTTATAATGCTTAATGCAGTTAACAAACCATAATTGCAGACAGATATTATATATGATGTTCCTAGATTGTATGTGCTGGAAGAATATGTGTACACCTTCAAAGAGTGACTTCTGCTATTTAGTACCTTATTGAAAACATATAAGCAAGATCTCCACCTTCAACGTAGGTCAAACTGCACAGGAGATGAAGTCCATGAAAGAAAGAAAGAAAGAAGGAAGATATTTGGATACTCCAGATAAGCAAGTCAGTAATTTCCAAACACGTGGGCATCTGTACTATTATATGAAGTTACTCTCCAAACATCCATCAAATACAGCAGGGAACATCCCATCCTGTAAAGTTCAAGTACAGTTCATTGTGGCCTATGTGCCAAGTAGGATCATCACTTCAGTAAAAGGTGTTTGTTCCTTTGAAACATGATCTGCTTTCAACATGCTCACTATGCACCCATTTTCAACAGCCAATAGCAAGCATGAGAGAGGAATCATGTTAACTGAAGCCCACTGCCTGGAGTGCTGGTTCCACACTTTTTGCACTCTGTGGCTCCACCTTCAGCTAGCAATTATGTGAATCATTTCCTATGCCTTTTTTCTTAGACTTTGTTCCAATACAAAATTAACTTCTTCTTAGGACCACCATGACTGGCTAACAGCTTTATAAACCAACCTGGGTGAGCTCATTTGTATTCTGAACAAGGAAAAAACTTTCTTTTTGTTCATGAAAACCATACAATTCAACTGCTCCTAAAGGATATCCACATCATTCCTATCCTGACCATGTCCATTCCACACCTGTACACTATCCCTACAAATACAGCTCAGTTCAAAATTGAAATGCCTGTCATAGGGACATGTCACAAGGCTGTGCAGTGGGAGGGTTAGCCCAGAAACAGCAACAACATTCACAGTTTGTGTGATGACGATTTATTTGTATAAGTTTAACCAGTGAGTGCATAGACATTATCAAGCAAATTTCTTCCTGCATGAAATACTCGAATGAAATACCAATCACAGTAAACAGTTTGTAGTTAAGAAAAATATGTCACAACACTCAGTAAAACAAATTCTTAAGAATTTCAATAAAACTTAGATTTAAGAAAATATGCATCTAGTCCTTACTAAACTTCCTGTCAAAAACAATTCATCTTTTTAAAGCAATTTAAATAATATTTGCAATTTTATAAAAATGTGTCCCTGTTACTTACTAAACTCTGTTAATAGTCTTTCAATTAACAATTTTAATTGAAAAAACATGCACCACCAGCCTCAATAAATCCTTAACTGATAGCAGTTCAGTGTACAAAATATTTAAGAACAAAACATGCCACAGCACTCAACAAATGATTAATTAAATATCAACAGTAAGCTCCAAACTTTAAAAGTTAACAGCCATCAGAATCAAGCCAGATGTGTTTAAGAAACTAAGATACATACAATAAAATCATTATTGTCTTACAATTCTGGCCTCAAACCATCAAAAGACCGAAGTGAGACAGCTCAGTCTTTTCTAACACTGGCACATGGCTTTTTCAGCTGATCAGTTGCTAAGAGAGCAGCACCAGACCTGCAGCCAACCAGGTTAGCGGAAACCTGCCCTAATCTCCTGCCCATTAACTGGGAAAATGACACTTGCCCATGGATGGACTGAACTAAAATAGATTAAAATTCTAAATCAACAAATTGCTAAACACAAGGATGAATATGTACAAATGGGGAACAAATCAGTTCCACTTAATGGAAGTGGTCTGCACAAACAGTGTCTATACATGTTAGGAACGGCTTTGCTTTAAGCTGCGAGAAAATGGGAACTCAACTACAAGTCATGCAACTAATATTGTTCCCAGAATATCAATAAGTCATGAAACTCAAGGTAGAATATTAGGTTATAAGGAAACAGCGATCTGTCTAACAGTCAAGTCTATATAACATTTTGACTATTGCATATTATACAGCTTCAGGACATTGGTTGTCTTAAGTGGCTGCTTATTACACCTCAATAAATAGTAGAATTCCTGTCCGTAAGCTCTACTAGAACTTCAAAGCATCACAGGACATTGTTCTTTACATGTAAAAATGCACTTATCAGATGAACTGTCTCACCAGATTTAGAAACTGGATTTGGTCACATGGGTTGCCAAGAAGTCCTGGATGGAAATCAGTACCTGAAGGTTGTCATCCCTGCCAGTGGTGATATCGGCATCCAAACACCACACACACTCCAACAAGGAGGCAGCAATCCCACTGAACAGGGCACGGTCCCTCTCCTTGCCTTACCCATTCCAAGTTCCTAACTGTCTCTCCTTTTCAAGTCATGGTGTCCCCTTTAGACCCCACAGCCTTACTTGTTGCAGATGTACCACTCACACCCTCTCTTGGACTTTCCTCATAACACAAACAAGCCAATTCTGCATGCAAGGATTGCAAACCAGCCCAGTAGTGGTATAATGAATTGAATGCCATGGCTTATCCTCCTCCATCAAAAAGTCAGCATGGCCTGGCTGCCAGCTTTTGTCAAACAAAGAACAGAAAATTTAGCTCCTTTCCTTGACCTTGGATACATGTACTCTTGAAACCTTTCCAGTATCAGTGTTATGTACCAATAGGCTGACTGGGTGAAGAACCTGGATAACCTCATAAGGTCCTACAAAGTAGGGTGCTGATTTATCAGGAATGGGGCCCTTATCAACAACCCACATCTTAAATTTGTTTCACCCCATATGGTAACAGTGTGCCTGCCTGTGGTGTGTGATACTAATACTTCATTGTGCTCATCTCCATTTCTCCTGAATCAGGCTGGTGTTACTGTCTCAGGGAGCAGGTCATTAACTGTCCACAAGTTGTTCAAGGAGGAATTGAGATGATAACCAAGCATCATGGCAGTGTGGGCTTCGAGTTAGGCAGAATTAAATGCCAAATTAAGCTACGGTACTAAAGAGTCCCACTTGAGGGATGAATGAGAATGGACAATAATTAATGCTGCCTTCTTATTGCAGTTCACTCTCTCCACATATGAAGGCTGTGTATAGTATAGTTGTGGGGTGAGTTATCGCATCATCGAAGCAGAACCTTTTTAACTGTTGCGAGAGGAAGGCATGAGTGTTGTCACTGACAATATTCCTGTCAAATGATGAATAGTTAACCCAGTGGTCACCCCACTACTGGGTACTAATCAGACAAATCTGGAAATCACGTCAGCTCTGACCAGGATGTACTGGTTGCCGTACAAGTATGCAGCAGGGGCTGACATAAACAACAAAAAGATTATCCATGGGAAAGTTCTCTCTGGAAGACTGTAAAAATCCCCTACTAGTATTAAAATTGGGTTTAGTAATTTTAGATTCATGGTTGCCTCATATCTTTATACCACGTTGGCCAAGTAAGAAATTCCCGAACCTTCTAAGGGTCCAACCAATTCGTAAATGCCTTCCAACCACAGACTTGTGAAAGTAATGGAAAATTGTGGGAACCATGTCTCCCAGAACTTGACCTGATTATCCAACTTTCCCTTATAACACAATATTCCCCTGTGCAGGTTATTCTTGGACTGATTTGCTGCTTAATAGATCTTTCCCAATCTTACACAGAGCAGGGTCTTGGCCTTGTTTGTGCTCAAAGTTATTAAATAATTTGGGGACCTTGACTGACACCCCAGCAACCCAACATGGTTCCCGTGTCTCCTGTTCCTCTCTGTGAATGTTTGACTCAATGCATCTGCCACAGAGTTTTCAGTTGCCCTAATATGTGTGACAGTAAAGCAAAATGCAGGAATGCTCACAGTCTACCGGGTTCTCTTTGCCCCATCTCCCTGGGCCTGGCAGGGCCCAACTTAAGGGTTGGTTTTCAGTTTCAAGACAAAATTCCTGGTGCTTGAGGTAGAACTTAAACTTTTTGAATGCGAAAATTACAACAAGGGCCTCACACTTGTAAATAGAGTACTTCAGTTCTGACAGTGGAAGTGACCTTGTAGCATACACAATTGATCTACATTTTTCCTTATCTTCCTGCAAGAGTACTGCAGCAGTACCCAAATTTGATGTGTCTGTCTGCACAACAAACAGGCAAGCAACTTTGGGGTAGATAGCTTACTCAAGGCCATTTTAATGGCCCCAAATGCAGACTGCTGTAACTCTCCCCATTCAAATGTCTGATTTTTCTTACATAACTGGTTTAAGGGGCCTACTGCCTGGCTAAATTTCGGGGTGAACTTCTGCATGCCAATGAACTGGGCCACACCCTTCTTGGATTTGGAGGGAGAAATTACTGTAAGTCTTTGGTCCTCTCCTGATTTCCTAGGATCCTGTGAGCAGAAACCAAATGATCAAGGAAAGAAATCTCTTGGCTAGCTAAATTAATTTTGGAAGGCTTCACAGTAATACTAGCAGCATGAAGGCAACTGAAAACCTCATCCATGTATTGCAAATGTTGTTCAAAGGTAGCACTATAAACTACCATATTATCTAAGGAATGATAAACTGATTTAAATTTTAGGTCTCCCAAAGCATTATCCAAAAGTCTGGAGAGAGTAGGAGACACCCCCCCCCCCTCGGTCAATATGTCAAATGGTGCTCTGTTTAATTTGTATACTTCCAATCTGTACAAAACACTGTCTCTGTCTAGAATCTTCAGTCGATGGGATCTGATGGTAATTCTGATTAAGACTGAGAATATATATAAAAAAAACCAAGCACTAGAAAACCAGGTGAAACAGTGGTGCAAGTCAGGTAGTGACACAGATTCAATAGTCTATAATCAACCATCTGTCAATAACCGGATCCCTGTCCCTTTAGAATTCAAAGGTGGGAGAGGCATAGGGAGAGGCAGAAAGTTTAATACCGGTAACACCATCATGGATCATGTACTCCACCAGCTGTTGCAAGATTTTCCTTTTGGGAGATGACAACTTACAAGGGAGCTAATGCACTGGAACATCATCAGTAAGGTGGATCATATATTAAATCCTGTTGGTGACATCTAATTTGTTGGTTAAGATATCCAGAAAATTGCCCAGAAGGTACAGAATCACCTAAGCCTCAGCCTCAGAATCACAAAGATAACCGACCTTAAATTTACAATCATGCATAGTAATGACGTTAGTTGTGACCAGAATACACTGGCACAATTTGAAATGTAAAATTTAAAAAACAACTCCTATCCACATAATTTGATAACAAACCAGTGCACTGAATCCAATCACAGCCCAGAAGAACTGTAACACAAAGCTACTTGACAGTAGAGAATGGAACGGACCAAGAAAACCCTTGCACTTAAATCCTCACCTTACAGTGACCAATCAGTTGCAATACTTGCCCATTGACAGTACGATATCCCTCCAAGGCCAATTGTAGGCTAGGAAGTGTACAAATGCTGCAATTATGAATATGCCAATCATAATCAGTCAGTGAAAGGCTACTGCCTGAATCAGTTAAGGCACAGGTTCATGATATTCTGCAGCACAAGCAAGGGATAAAAAATGCATTGACAGAAATTGTAATACTGTTACAACATTTAATAGGAGATTTTAATTTCAATGCACCTGCATGCTTTTCTCATCAGCAGGCCAGACATGCATTATGTGGTGCAGGATACTGATTCACCAAATGTTCAGGATCACACAACAAAAACACCACATGGTCTTAACCAACTGGGCATCTTGACTGTTCTCCTCTTGCTGCCTAATTTGTTGGTTGTTGTGACAACCCCTCGCACCTTCATGCTCTGTATCACCAAAATAATACAATCAATCTTAAGCAATTATCTGTCCAATTCCACAAAAGCCAGTGGCTCATTACAAAACATAAAGTGTGAAGCACTTCACCCCTTCCAAAATATTTTTGATGACCTCCTCTTCACTTACGTCAAGCTCCAAAGCTATAATGATAATATATGTCTCTCCTATATATTACTGCAAGATTTCCATTTGTCCCTTAAACGCAAAGGTAGTACCTGTCAGTTATTCATTTTTGATAAGGGGAGGCATTTTATCCCCAACAATACTCTTCCTTAAATCCTGCAATGCCCCTTGATCCTATTATACTTCCACAAGATTACAACTTAACTGCCCTTTGACCAGAGGATATAATAATTGAAGAATAACTTGATGTGTGGTGCCTAGGCTTCAGCCTGCTTCTCTAAATGGACTAAAAGCCGCTGTACTTCCACACCATGTTGTAAATCTTCAGTCTGTAAGATCAAGCCCAGAGTAAGCAGAGAATTGGAGTTGGCAGTTTAGCAAAGGGTTCTGATACTGCTTGCTCCTTTTCCAATTCCTAAAAGGTGACTGATAACCACTTGTTTCACCAGCTGGGTTAGGTTGTTCAATCATGATACCTTCTTCCTGCAACCCCAAACACCCTCGTACCTCCATGGGGTCAGTTCCAGAGTCAGTTTCAGATTCCTGTAATATAATGACTGAACAGCTGGCAAGAAACAGAAATATATATACTTATCAATAACACACTACCAGTAGAAACACAGTGAATGATGCTGAACTACTAACACCCTGAACCAAACAACCACATTCAAATGATGATCATAGAAACAGGTCACAAGGGTCAACACACAAGGCTGTGGCATGGAAGTGTTAGCCCAGCAACAGCATCATTCACAGTTTACTTCAATTTATCTGCACAAGTTTAACCAGTGTGTGCGTGGACACTATCAGTCAAATTTCTTTCTGTATGAAACACTCAAACGAAATGCTGATTACACAGTAAACAATTTGCAGTTAAGAAAAATACCTCACAACACTCAGTAAAGCAGATGTTTGTAAGAATTTCAATAAATTTTAAATTTAAGAAAATATGCTCCTAGTGCTTACCAAACTATCTGTCAAAAAATACACTTTACCTTTTTAAAACAATTTACTAATATTTGGAGTTTTACAAAAATGTACCCTGGCTATTATCAAACACTGTTAATAGCCACCCAATTAACAATTGTAATTAAGAAAATACATTCAGTAAGTCTTTAACTGATAGCAATTCAGGTTACAAAATATTTGAGTTGAAAACATGCCACAGCACTCAATATATGGTTAATTAAATATCAACAGGTCACTGCAAAGTAAGCTCCAAACTTAAAAGTTAAAAGCCATCAGAATGCAGCCAGTTGTGTTTAAGAAAGTAAGATACATGCAATAAAGTTATTGTTTTCAGCTTTGGCCTCCAACCATCAGCAGACCGACACGAGATGGCTTGGCCTTTTCTAACAGTGGCATGTAGGTCAGTCAGTTGGTCAGTCACTAAGGAAGTGGTGCCAGATCCTTGGCCGACCAGGGCAGTGAAGCCTGCCCTACTAAACTTTTGTCTGTTAACTGGGGAGATGACACAGCCCCATGGATGAACTGAACTACAACAGACTAAAATTCTAAATCAAGAAACTGTTAACACAAGGATGAATGATTACAAATTTGGAAAAAAACCAATTCCACTTAAGGGAAGTGAGAGTGACATTCCTACATTGGCCTGCAAAAAATCTGTGTGTACATGTTGCATTTAAGCTACAAGGAACTGGGAACTCAGCCACAAGTAAGGCAATTAATACTGTTCCCAGAACATCAATAACAGTCATAAAACACAAGGTAGAATATTAGGCTTAAAGAGCACAGACATCTGTTTAACAGCCACGTGTATATAACATTTTGACTGTCACATGTTATACAACTTCAGAACCTTAGCTGTCTTAAGTGGTGGCTTATTACCTCCCAAAAATGGTGGACTTCTTACCATAAGCTCCACTAGAACATCAAATCATCGCAGGACATTGTCCTTTATATGTAAACGTGCGCTTATCAGATGAACTCTGACAATCTGTCTCACCAGATCCAGAAACTGGAATCGGCCACATAGGTTGCAGAGAAGTCCTGTATGGAAATCAGTACCTGAAGGTTGTTGCTCCTTCCAGCAGTGATATCGGTGTCCAAACAACACACACGCCAACATGGAGGCAGCAACCCCACCGACCAGGAATGGTCCCTCAACTCTGCATATGTCACTTGCCACATCCACTCCTAGTTCCTAACTGCCTCTCCTTTTACTTTTCATAGCATGCCGCCCCCCCCCCCCCCCTCCCCCCCTCATAAACCATGCCCTCACTCATTGCTGACATACCACTTGCACCCTCTCTCAGATTTTCCTCATACCATCAGCCAGCCAATTCTGCATGCAAGGATTGCGAACCAGACCACTAGCAATATGTCGAACTGAGTGCTATGGCTCAGAAGTGTTCAGTGATTTTAGCATACCAAGCAGTGCATGAAAGAAAGCTGCTGAGTAAGCCTAAATGGGTGCTGGGCATGAACAGTGTGACATAATCCATGAATGGATTGTATGATGATGATCCACCAAATCACTAATCTAAATTCTTTCCAAGGTTTTTTTGCCACATTATCCTATGCTTGTTTGAAGTGTCATTCTGCAATTAAGAACAGATATGCAGTTCTGTGATGGATGAAATCAAAACCAATTGTAGAGAACATTACAGCCTCTTTGAGAGTGACAGCCAAATGTCATTGAAGTAGTAAGGTGTGCTAGAAAAAAATTTTGATAAATTCATAAACTCTAAAAATTGCTTCACTAACAAGGGGAGGCAATGATATTTGGATCACAGATTTACTTCAACCTTTGTACACTTTCGGCAGTTCATTAGAACAACATACTGTGCAAGTAGTAATGGTACTACTTGGGCAACTTTAACAAAATCACAAGAGAAGTTTTATGCTTCAGTGATGTACTGGTGCACTGTGATCTTGAATCCAAGTTGGC
Organism: Schistocerca piceifrons; assembly: GCF_021461385.2. Classification (NCBI taxonomy): domain Eukaryota; kingdom Metazoa; phylum Arthropoda; class Insecta; order Orthoptera; family Acrididae; genus Schistocerca; species Schistocerca piceifrons. The sequence goes on along the minus strand of NC_060142.1, from coordinate 191,041,985 downwards.
GGCAGTCATGTGGTTAGCATTAATGCTGGATTGAGTTGGACATTTGCTGGATTGAGTCCTGCTCATGTTTTTTAATTTATATATTTTTTAATATTAGTCATATTATTTTGAATATACAGGGCTATTACAAATGATTGAAGCGATTTCATAAATTCACTGTAGCTCCATTCATTGACGTATGGTCACGACACACTACAGATACGTGGAAAAACTCATAAAGTTTTGTTCGGCTGAAGCCGCACTTCAGGTTTCTGCCGCCAGAGCACTCGAGAGCGCAGTGAGACAAAATGGCGACAGGAGCCGAGAAAGCATATGTTGTGCTTGAAATGCACTCACATCAGTCAGTCATAACAGTGCAACGACACTTCAGGACGAAGTTCAACAAAGATCCACCAATTTCTAACTCCATTCGGCGATGGTATGCGCAGTTTAAAGCTTCTAGATGCCTCTGTAAGGGGAAATCAACGGGTCGGCCTGCAGTGAGTGAAGAAACGATTGAATACGTGCGGGAAAGTTTCACGCGTAGCCCGCGGAAGTCGACAAATAAAGCAAGCAGGGAGCTAAACATACCACAGCCGACGGTTTGGAAAATCTTATGTAGCAATTGCTACAAGCCCTGACACCCGATGACAAAGTCAAACGCTTTAAATTTTTGGCGCGGTTGCAACAGCTCATGGAAGAGGATGCGTTCAGTGCGAAACTTGTTTTCAGTGATGAAGCAACATTTTTTCTTAATGGTGAAGTGAACAGACACAATGTGCAAATCTGGGCGGTAGAGAATCCTCAAGCATTTGTGCAGCAAATTCGCAATTCACCAAAAGTTAACGTGTTTTGTGCAATCTCACGGTTTAAAGTTTACGGCCCCTTTTTCTTCTGCGAAAAAAATGTTACAGGACACGTGTATCTGGACATGCTGGAAAATTGGCTCATGCCACAACTGGAGACCAACAGCGCTGACTTCATCTTTCAACAGGATGGTGCTCCACCGCACTTCCATCGTGATGTTCGGCATTTCTTAAACAGGAGATTGGAAAACCAATGGATCGGTCGTGGTGGAGATCATGATCAGCAATTCATGTCATGGCCTCCACGCTCTCCCGTCTTAACCCCACGTGATTTCTTTCTGTGGGGTTATGTGAAAGATTCAGTGTTTAAACCTCCTCTCCCAAGAAATGTGCCAGAACTGCGAGCTCGCATCAACGATGCTTTCGAACTCATTGATGGGGACATGCTGCGCCGAGTGTGGGAGGAACTTGATTATCGGCTTGTGTCTGCTGAATCACTAAAGGGGCACATATCGAACATTTGTGAATGCCTAAAAAAACTTTTTGAGTTTTTGTATGTGTGTGCAAAGCATTGTGAAAATATCTCAAATAATAAAGTTATTGTAGAGCTGTGAAATCGCTTCAATCATTTGTAATAACCCTGTATTACATTTGAAAGATAATATGATGGAAAGAAATGTGTATTTGCATGAAATTTTATTTGTAGTTTACTTTTATTTATGTGTATTTACTTTATAGTTTACTGATTTTTATTATTACAACAAATATTATGTGACTTATTTCTATTGGCAAAAATGCTTGCTATTTGCTGGAGCTCCGAATGTTCTCAGCAAAGACATATATAGCACAGTGCAGCAGTGTGGTTATACAACAGACGTTTCACATCACAGATGCTGTGGCATATCAGTCATTTACTTTATTATTGCTCGAACAGTTCACGGGTGTACTGCTGGTCCATAGCATCCAAAGGGCACAAAATTTTGGCGATCAGACATGTCACCATCGTCAGGTGCGCTGACGAACTGAGCTCCTGAGGGCAGGCAGCTGTCTTAAATCCCCTACCCTCACGAGGCATTCTCTCTGCAGTCCGCACCCGCCTGCCAGCAGTCAGTGGACACTGGCATCGGCGTCTGTGGTGGCATCAGTATAATTGCCTCATCCGTCCTAGTCGCCCGCTCATTTCCTTTGCTGAGTGTCTTTTTAATTAGACTCAATGCTGGTTCTCGTGCCCTGCTGCGGTTGTAGCCGCAATCTCGGTTGATGAGTCCATCCCTGGTATGAATTTTGATAGCCTCTCTAATGACACAGTCCCAGTATTTATGCCAAGATCCTGGTATGTTGGTAGTCCATTTTGTGGTTTTCTGACAAACAGTGCTCTGCGACCACTGACTTCTTGGGGTACCCAAGTCGAGTGTGCCTCTGATGTTCTTGGCAACAATCTTCAATGGTGCGTACTGTCTGTCCAATATAAGTCTTCCCACATTAACACGGAATCTGGTATATGCCGGCCTTCTCCAAACTGAAATCGTCTTTCACACTTCCCAATGAGATTTGTAAGATTCGTCATTTAGCAGGCTCTACATCTTCTCAATGTAGTCATTATGGGAAAGAACAACTGTAGAATTACCTTTGTCAGCTAGTAAGACAACAATCTCGGGCTCTGTCTCAGGTTTCGAATGGCTGCCATCTCCCTGCTGATAATATTCGACTTGATCGGTTTAGTTCTCATCAGGGCACAGCAGGTTTCCCAGCGTACTTCTTCAGCTTAGGTACCACCACCTACTGCAGTCCGGTCACTAACATTACCTATCCCATCAAAGGCAGGGCTACCTGTGAAACCAGTCATGTGATTTACAAGCTCAGCTGCAACCACTGTGCTGCATTCTATGTAGGCATGACAACCAACAAACTGTCTGTCCACATGAATGGCCACCAACAAACTGTGGCCTAAAAACAAGTGGACCACCCTGTAGCTGAACACACTGCCGAACATGATACCCCTCATCTCAATGACTGCTTCACAGCCTGTGCCATAAGGATCCTTCCCACCAACACCAGCTTTTCTGAATTGCACAGGTGGGAACTTTCCCTGCAATACATCCTACGTTCCCGTAACCCTCCTGGCCTCAACCTTCATTAGTCACTGTCCTCACCCATCCAGTCCCCTCCGTTCCCATTCCTGCACTGCACAGCCGTCATTTCACTGCCACAACCAGTCTTTTAATTTCTTTTTATTTTTTTTATTTCTCTCCTTTCTGCTACTTACCCCCTCCCCCCTCAGCACCTTCTCTCGTGCCCTTCATCTAAACTGCAACACTTCACTGTCCGCCACTCCCACCGTACTATCCCTCCCCCTCCATGCCCCAGCCTCCTCCTTACCCCCACCCAGTCGCCACTCCCATCATGCACTGGTGCTGCTGCTCGCAGTGTAGTTTCGGCTCTCTGAGACTGCAGATGGGTGTGCAAGTTACGCTTGCATGAGTGTGTGTGTGCATGTGTGTGTATGTGTGTCTGCTGCTGACAAAGGCCTTAATGTCCAAAAGCTATGATTGTGTGAATCTTTTTATTGTACCTATCGCAACTCAGCACCTTCGCTATATGGTGAGTGGAAACTTTCCTTCTCTTGTATTGTTACATTCCATCCTGGATTTTCCATGTTTGATTGTTTCAGAATTGCGGTTTTCTTTAAGTTTTCTTAATATAACAGTATTTCAGCTGCCTTATTCATTGTTGATTACATCTACATCTACATCTACATACATACTCCGCAACCCACCATACGGTGCGTGGCGGAGGGTACCTCGTACCACAACTAGCATCTTCTCTCCCTGTTCCACTCTTAAACAGAACGAGGGAAAAATGACTGCCTATATGCCTCTGTATGAGCCGTAATGTCTCTTATCTTTGTGGTCTTTCCGCAAAATGTAAGTTGGCGGCAGTAAAATTGTACTGCAGTCAGCATCAAATGCTGGTTCTCTAAATTTCCTTAGTAGCAATTCACGAAAAGAACGCCTCCTTTCCTCTAGAGACTCCCACCTGAGTTCCTGATGCATTTCTGTAACACTCGCGTGATGATCAAACCTACCAGTAACAAATCTAGCAGCCCACCTCTGAATTGCTTCTATGTCATCCCTCAATCCGACCTGATAGGGATCCCAAACGCTCAAGCAGTACTCAAGAATAGGTCGTATTAGTGTTTTATAAGCGGTCTCCTTTACAGATGAACCACATCTTCCCAAAATTCTACCAATGAACCGAAGATGACTATCCGCTTTCCCCACAACTGCCATTACATGCTTGTCCTTCTTCATATCGCTCTGCAATGTTACGCCCAAATATTTAATCGACATGACTGTGTCAAGCGCTACACTACTAATGGAGTATTCAAACATTACAGGATTCTTTTTCCTATTCATCTGCACTAATTTACATTTATCTATATTTAGAGTTAGTTGCCATTCTTTACACCAATCACAAATCCTGTCCAAGTCATCTTATATCCTCCTACAGTCACTCAATGACGACACCTTCCCGTACACCACAGCATCATCAGCTAACAGCCGCACATTGCTATCTACTGTATCCAAAAGATCATTTATGTAGATAGAAAACAACAGCAGACCTACCACACTTCCTTGGGGCACTCCAGATGATACCCTCACCTCCGAAGAACACTCACCACCGAGGACAGCGTACTGGCTTCTATTACTTAAGAAGTCTTCGAGCCACTCACATACTTGGAAACCAATCCCATATGCTCGTACCTTAGTTAGGAGTCTGCAGTGGGGCACCGAGTCAAATGCTTTCCGGAAGTCAAGGAATATGGCATCCGTCTGATACCCTTCATCCATGGTTCGCAAGATATCATGTGAAAAAAGGGCGAGTTGAGTTTTACAGGAGCAATGCTTTCTAAAGCCATGCTGATGCATGGACAGCAACTTCTCTGCCTCAAGGAAATTCATTATATTCGAACTGAGAATATGTTCGAGAATCCTGCAACAAACCGATGTTAAGGATATTGGTCTGTAATTTTGAGGATCCGTCCTTCTACCCTTCTTATATACAGGCGTCACCTGTGCTTTTTTCCAGTCACTCGGGCCTTTATGTTGGGCTAGAGATTTGCGATAAATGAAAGCTAAGTAAGGAGCCAATGCAGTAGAGTACTGTAATAATATAAAAGTATGAGAAGGATATTTTCCATGAAATAAATTGCAAGTAAATAATTGATTTAACACTTTTTTTCAGAACCTTTTACATGAGATACATTACAAGTAAATAATTGATTTAACACTTTTGTTCAGGACCTTTCACATGAAATACATTACAAGTAAATAATTGATTTAATACTTTTGTTTAGAAAAATTAACATTGAGGTTGTGGGAAGCATTTGATTCATGGTACTATTAACATGTAGTAAATTAATGTAGTTATTTGCTACAAGGTTACTGCAGATATTCATTTATACTATAATAGCAGTTGGTCATTAAGAATTTAAATATTGCTTCCTTGAATGTAGAAAATGTTTTTATTTCTTTTAGCTGAGTTGGAAGTTTGTTGTACAAAATAGTACCCTGAATGTTGGTTTGTTTTTGAGTTAAAGAGTTAAAGCCTTGTTACTCTTTTTATGCAGGTGTCATTGCATGTTCCTGTATCATAGGAATGAAGATCTGAGTTGGTTTTATAATTATCAATGTGCATTTTTATATTAACAACATTTTTTTTATGTAGAGGCATGTTAATGGTAGAATAATTAGGTGTTGAAATAACTGTTTGGAAGGTGTCAGCCTTGTACTGTTTGAAATTATTGTAACAGCTTGTTTTTGTAAGGTGAAGATGGTTTTCATATTTGCCATATTATGACCCCAGAGGGTTAGGCCATAGGTGATAGCACAATGGATGTAATCAAAGTAGACAGTTCTGCTACACTCTCTACTGCACACAGTACTAATTATGCATAATGCAAAGCAAGCAGAGCTTAACTTGTTAGTGAGGTAGAGAATGTGGGCTATCCAGTCTAAATTTTCATCAATTTGCAAATATTTAAGGTTAACCTGTTCAGTTCAAACCAGTTTTGTACGTGTTCCAAAACTCTGGTTGCAGATGTTGGCAGTACCCTATTTATGTCTGTTGCAACAATATTTGTGTCATCAGCAAACAAAGTTATGTGTGTACCACTGATTGGGATCTTGATATCATTAATATATATAAGAAATAAGAGAGGTCCTAGAATGCTGCCATGAGGTACTCCGATTGGTACAGTCTACATGTCCGATCTGTACACAATGCTTTGGTTTTTATTGTTTACTGAGGTAATTTCTACTACCTGTTTTCTGTTGTGGAGGTATGACTGAAACCATTTTAATGCAACTCCTTGTATACCTACAGCTTCTAGTTTTTCTAGCAAGATATCATGATCAGCAGTATCGAATGCCTTCAATAAGTCCAAGTTCATTCCTACTGTACTGTTATTTCTGTCAAGTCCCATTGCAATGTTTTCGATGAATTGGGTAATTGCTGTTTCTGTACTCATGCCTTTGCGAAAACCACATTGGTTTACAGACAAGAGATTGAAGTTTTCGAGGTAATTTGTAATAATATTTTTCATGACATTTGTATTTGAAAATACAGATAACAAAGCTATTGGTCTATAGTTTCCCACTTCATATATAGTGCCCTTTTTATACAGTGGTTTTATTTTTGAAATTTTTAATCTTTGTGGGAACGCCTCTTTTGTTAATGATATGTTTATGATATGAGAGAGTCGTTCTGCTATGACACTAGCACATTTAATTGTGACTGAACCTGGTACCTTGTCAGTTCCACAGGACATTTTATTCTTCATTGTTTTTACTATCTTAAGAACTTCTAATTTGTGGTTCTTGAAGTTTTCCCGGCATACTGAATGTTTGATGAGATTTCAGGATCACAGCCGGATCACGTTGACTTCTTGCCACAATATTTCGGCTGGCAATCGTCCAGCCATCTTCAGGTGAGTGCCCGTCACTGGAGACTGCAAGTTCCCAGGGTCAACTTTATAGCAAAAAATCGGTGCAGAAAGGCATGCGCATTGGCCTCTGTCACAGGAGCATCCTCTATCAAAATCCGCACCTTCTGGAGCTACTGTTCTATCTATGGAGGACAGGCGCATGCATAAAGGTGAAAAATACATGTCTGCCCTTTGTCAGAATGCACACCCGCATCACTAAAAACTGACATCAGATGTCGCCAGACTTGTCATTATGAATAAACTGTCTTCTCTGAGAGGAAATTAGAGAGATCGCTGGATCCCGAGCCTTGTCCAGCTGAAAACCACCATCACAATTTATAAGATTTTGCACTAGGCATATCTCCACAGATTCCTTAATTACTTAATCCCAAAAAGGTTTTGCTGGGGCCAAGTTTTGCATGGCAGAAAAATCCATAAGTTGGCCGTACCTGAGCACTGTATTACCACAGGACACGCTATGAAGATCTGGGAAGTGGGACGTCTCATTCCCGGAATGACATGCCACACTTCATATCCTCCTGCACAGAAGAAAGATGATGTGCTTCTTGGCTTCATTTTAAGAAATCTTAATACATTCACAATAAGATGATACTTTAACAATTTTTTAACATTGATGTTTGTGAAATATAAAACTATCAAACAATGAAAAGTCTAGGATGGAATAAAGACTATATTATGAAAATGATAGTTGCTACTCACCATATAGGAGAGACGCTGACTCGCAGATAGTCACAACAAAAAGACTGTCGGAAAGTAAGCTTTCGGCCATTGAGGCCTTCATCAGAAATAGAGTGGCTGAGCAGCCAGAGACTCTAATAATCATGTGTGTGTGTGTGTGTGTGTGTGTGTGTGTGTGAGTTGCATTTGTGTGTGTGTGTGCGTGTGTCTGTGTGTGTGTGTGTGTGTGTGTGTGTGTGTGTGTGTGTGTGTGTTGTCTATATCTGATGAAGGCCTTGTTGGTCAAAAGCTTACTTTCTGCTAATAGTTTTTCTGTTGTGCACATCTACGACTCAGCATCTCCGCTATATGGAGAGTAGCAACTAACCTTTTCATAATATTGCCAAATATAAAACCAAGTCAGTTCACATCCTCTTAGGACTCACATGAATACTTCTTTCAATTTAGTTTGTATTTATTGTTAATCTATTTACTGGTACCATTTTCTTTTCTTTTATATGTCTTATAATTATCAATTATACCCTTCTATTTTGAATTTGCTATCGCTTGATACTGTTAAAATTATTAATCCATTCCTTATTATTTCCATTTGTATTCACCATTTGGAGCTTTGATCCTTACACAGACATTGTTTTTCAACATTTATCTCCATTTTCCCCCAAGTTTCTTTATTTTATCCAAGATAACGCATTTAACCAAATATTTTATTTCAGCTTAGCTCCATAGCTGGCCTACATTTACTACCATACTTCATTTATTGTGTGTCTCAGCAGAGGGACGTGTGTTGTGCTGCCTTAGTATGTAAACTATTTCATATGTTTTCTTTATTTGCCTGGTGTGTTACTTCTGACATTGGAATCAACAATATGCTTATCCGAATTAAATCTCAGGTACTCACATCTTTAGACCATGGTGAAAAGTACACAAATTATGCAAATACAATTGGGGGAATGCTTCTTCGACATGAACATATTCCTTATGTGTGTTTGTGTGCACCCTATTCTATGGGCAGATGCTTAGAAGTATAAGTCATCCATTTCATATATCCACTTACCCTTATTTCCTAATAAAAGGCAGCACAGTTCATTTAGTCCTTGGATACACCTGACCTGGGCATAAGCCATTTCTTCTTTGGATCCATTTACTCCTATATCACTAAATATTTTCATTGCATTAGGATCACTGCACTGTCATTTTTCCATTTCTATATGAAATATCTTATTCTATTCAGAATATCACTTTTCGAAGGCGTTACTCTCCTTTGTCATTTACATTTTCTGGTTTGTTACTATGTATAAATTTCCACCTTCCTCAGATCTTAAGTTACTATTTATCTCCCATAGTATTTCTGTGCTGTGATAGCACTTAAACTATTAATTATCCTAGAATACTTTAGAATGGTTGTAATACCTTCTGCCAACAATTTTGCTCTAACCTGTTATCCTATGATATTGTTTTATGTTATTTTCTCTTCTCGTGGATAATACAGTTCTAATTTCTTGATTTCTTTCATCACTTCTTAAAATACTCAATGTGCCCATGTTCACATGTCATCTTCATAACTGTCTCAATATGCACACTGTACAGATCCTGTCCTCTTTCCCACAATGCATGACGTGTCTATTGTGAGGCACTTAGAGAAACCCCATTTGGATGTCTCGGTCTCACCAACAGTCATAGCCTTACACTCACTTGTAGAATGGGATAGTAAGACATATTAGAAAGATAACAAGATAGAAAAAAAGAGAAGCTGTTTCACAGAACTTAGAAGGGTATTATGAAGCAGTTAGCTCTGCGTCTGGTGGACATCACTCCACCAAACCTGCTCTGAACCCAGGATCACTTACGAGTTTAAAAGTATTTTGCCATGTCCATATTGTATACATTTTTATCTTGCCCTGTTCTAGGTTCTGGAAGATAGACAGCCTTTGGATGTGGAACATCAGTTATTTTGTATGGTCTACATTTCCAGAGAAAAACTGTATTGCTTTCTTTTTGGACATTCATACTATGATGATGGTCTTGAACTTGAGCTAACTCATCTGTAGTAAATATTGGAGTCTATGCATTTGTATTAAACTTGTTTACACTCAAATGTGCATGTTTCTGTAAATGTTGCTCCACCATCTTTAGTTTAATAACAGTTTCCCAATGAAAGTTTTATCCATTATTTCAACTGCTGATAATCCTGTAGAATTTGTTGCAATACTAGATGACTCAGTCCTCTCCTGCACTTTTTGTTCTACTAATTCCTACAGTCACTGTTCCAAACTAGACAATGCAGTATGTGGACCCAAAATTTTATTTAAGGTGCCGCCTTGTTCTAATGTATCTACTCTTTCTCTAGTACCTGAGATTTCTCTATCAATTATTTTTAAACCATTATGCAATTCATTAAGATGTTTGTCTATTTCCTTATGTACTAAGTCACAATGTGCATTTATTTCAGTTTGTAAATACTGAGACAATTATTAATGACATTTTCTACAATAGCAGTCTTAGTATCTTGTGTCTTAATTACATTAATTGTTTCCTCTAGTTTTCTCTAGCTCATTACCCATTGTTTCCTCCTATGGTTTAAGTCTCTCCCTGAATTTCACGAGTAGAGCTGACCTATCACTTTTGTTGCCATTTTATGCGTAGTAACTGGCACAGACTATTAGCAAAATCATGATCCTGAAATCACCACTACTTAACAGCTGGCACCGAATTCAAACTCTAGACACAATTTATCAATGTCACTTCTTAATAGTTATAATAGAGGGAAACATTCCACGTAGGAAAAATATATCTAAAAACAAAGATGATGTGACTTAAATATGTCTGCTTGTGTCTGTATATGTGTGGATGGATATGTGTTTGTGTGCGAGTGTATGCCCGTCCTTTTTTCCCCTTAAGGTAAGTCTTTCCGCTCCCGGGATTGGAATGACTCCTTACCCTCTCCCTTAAAACCCACATCCTTTCGTCTTTCTCTCTCCTTCCCTCTTTCCTGATGAGGCAACAGTTTGTTGCGAAAGCTTGAATTTTGTGTGTATGTTTGTGTTTGTTTGTGTGTCTGTCACTTCTTAATAGTGTTTACAATGAACAAATCATAATGTTTGTCACAAATTGTGACTAGTACAGCTCATCCAATGTCGTAACTTCTTGCTGCAGTGAACTGCTGTGGATCTGCTGGCATACAGCAGATGCCTGGTGAACATCAGCTGTAGCAGGCGAATGTTGAAGCTGCTGTGCCATAGACTAGATTAGATTAGATTAGATTAGATTAGATTAATACTAGTTCCATGAATCATGAATACAATATTTCGTAATGGTGTGGAACGAGTCGAATTTTCTAATAAATGACATAATTAGGTTAATTCAACAACATACTTAAGTTAATATAACAACTTTATTTTTTTGTGTTTTTTGTTTTTCTTTATTTTTTATTTTTATTTATTTTTTATTTTTTAAATATTTTTTTTTTCTTTTTTTTCTTGATTTATATCTAAAAATTCCTCTATGGAGTAGAAGAAGTTGTCATTCAGAAATTCTTTTAATTTCTTCTTAAATACTTGTTGGTTATCTGTCAGACTTTTGATACTATTTGGTAAGTGACCAAAGACTTTAGTGCCAGTATAATTCACCCCTTTCTGTGCCAAAGTTAGATTTAATCTTGAATAGTGAAGATCATCTTTTCTCCTAGTATTGTACTTATGCACACTGCTATTACTTTTGAATTGGGTTTGGTTGTTAATAACAAATTTCATAAGAGAGTATATATACTGAGAAGCTACTGTGAATATCCCTAGGTCCTTAAATAAATGTCTGCAGGATGATCGTGGGTGGACTCCAGCTATTATTCTGATTACACGCTCTTGTGCAATAAATACTTTATTCCTCAGTGATGAATTCCCCCAAAATATGATGCCATATGAAAGCAATGAGTGAAAATAGGCGTAGTAAGCTAATTTACTAAGATGTTTATCACCAAAATTTGCAATGACCCTTATTGCATAAGTAGCTGAACTCAAACGTTTCAGCAGATCATCAATGTGTTTCTTCCAATTTAATCTCTCATCAATGGACACACCTAAAAATTTGGAATATTCTACCTTAGCTATATGCTTCTGATTAAGGTCTATATTTATTAATGGCATCATACCATTCCCTGTACGGAACTGTATGTACTGTGTCTTATATACCGTGTGCTGAGTTAAACTGCTGCCATAACTGCTGCCATGGTGTCCGTCCACTGCTACAAATTAAGCTCTCTTTTTCTCCAAACCTAAAGTAACTCATTCCACATTGCATTCCAAATGTGCATATATGGCTCATGTCTACTATTCTGTAAAGATGCACAGTGTTGTATTCAGTTGACTTTGTTGGTATGGACAACCACAATATGTCTCTTCCTATTATTCAAACAATTTTTTTCTTTTCCTAATTACAGCCAACACAGAAGTCTCCTTGTGTAATGTTTCACTGTTTTAAATCCAACCACACAGCATGTGCATTGCTATACTTCTGTTATTGACTTCAATTGCTTTGGGCAATGATGTATCTTGTCACTTAATGTTGTGTAAAATATTTATGTGTCATCATATTTCTTGGGCCGAAAGGGTCCTACTAATCAGTGCCCCTTTAACCATGGATCAGCTCTTCTCAGCAGACTTCTTCTCATTTTTCATTGAAAGATGTTGGAAGAGATTTCTGTTTTTTGATGTACCTGTTACTGGCATTGTCTGAAATCTGGGATTCTATAGAATGCCTAGGTAACATATAGTATATAATATATCTAATTGTACAATTTTTTCACCACCACTACTATTTGCAATTGCATTAGGGTCTCTGTTTAATGATTGTGGAGACAAAGTATTGTTGTATGACATTCAACTATCACACCACGGGCATCACCAAAAGAGTTCTCCAGTGTATAGCATTTAACTGAAGTTCTGCAGATGCTCTACTGGTTCTTGTGTCACCATGTCAGAAGGGAGTGTAGTGCCAAGACAGGAATCACACAAAGCTGACATGCAATGGCAGTTCTGCAATGAATTATCTCAAGTAAGAGCCAGTGCTCATAAAAACTGTGTTTTCCTAACCAAAATCAGTTACCGGAAGTTAGTCAATGATATCAAAAAGGGTAAGATGTCCATGTAGAAGGAACAACAAAACTGTTGGCTGCTGAAACACTATGATTAATGATGGTTGAGAATAACACCAAGGTGATCTATCCTGTTAAAGAAGGTACAAGTGCTATTCAGTTTTAAATTATGGACTCTGAGTTATTTGACACATGCCATAAAGCCCATTTGGATATTGGTCATGGAGTGTGGGACAAGATAATGAAAGAACTTTCAACCAAATATAAGAACATTACCTGTCATCAAATTGAGCTGTACAGTCACCTTTGAGAGCCTTGCCAGAAGAAGCAAAAATGCATAAAAAAGGTGTTGTGGTCAAGCCAATAGTTTTTTTGGAATTCAGTTCCCATTGTTAGGTTGATCTCATTGATTTTCAGTCCCATCCTGAGAGAGAGTACAAGTTTATAATGGTCTATGAAGTTCAGGACACTAAGTTTGTAGTTGTCAGGGCTCTGAAATCAAAGAGAGTGGAAGAAGTAGCATACAACCTTATCAACATATTTATATTGCCTGCTGCTCCAATGATTCTTCAGTCTGGTAATGGCATGGGCTTTGCAGACAGTGTGGTAAGCAGCCTAAAGGAATATTGGCCCACCTTGAAGATCATCCATGGTAAGCTGCACCACACTCAAAGTCAAGGGAGTGTCAAAACAGCAAATCAGGACATTGAAAACATATTGTGTGCTTGGATGCAAGATGAAGAAACTAGCAGCTGGAGTGATGGACTGCAGTTCATCCAATTTATGAAAAGCAGAGCTTTTCATTCTGGGATTAACAGGTCACCATACAAAGCTCTGTTTGGTGGCAAAGCTAGAGTAGGTATCTCAATGTCATCCCTTCCTGATGATGTTTTACAACATGAAGAGACTGAGGAAGAGCTGAAAAAAATAGAGAACTTACAAACAATGGAAAGAAAGACGAGATCAATCAGTATGAAAGGTACAGCTCCCTGCCAAAGACAGATGGGAATGCAATCCATGATGAAGCAAACCAAAACAGTGATGAAGCCTCAGTTATCAAATAGAATTTAATTTCTGTGGTTACCAAAAATCCTTCTTTTTCTGATATCTTTTTCGTCTGCTTAAAAGAAACCAGTGGTGTTCACACATGCCATCTGTGGACATTCTCCTAGAGATGATGATGGTGATGAAGTAGAGGGTTATGGGGTTAACATTTTGTGCAGTATTTGCTTAAATATTGAGAAAGCTGTATAAAGTAAAAAGGAATCAAAATTGAACTTTGAGATTTGGGCTAAAAGAATGAAAAGGGATTCTGACAAAAGAAATTCCTCCTGTACCTTTAGGTGCCACTGTGCAAGTTCTGATTACCGATGTCGACAAAGGGCAGGGTGACTCACACAGTCTGTTGGCAGCTGTTATGAACGTGATGGAAGATGGCTTTATCTGACTTGGAAATGCAGAAGGAATCTTGAAGCAGCTTTACACAAGATCAGAATATACTGTATATTCAGAGAAGTCAATGAGAATTGAAGATATTCCTGACCACAAAATACCTCTCTCATCTGCAGTTACTTCTCAGTCCACAGGAAGTATTCAAGAATTTGTCGGGTCTGTGTGCAACACAAATTGCCAAAACATGAGGTGCTTTACTGTGAAAAAGAAAACTAAGCTAAATTCAAAATGTTACTCTAGCCTTCCCTGCTGCAATAAGTAGGTCATTCCATTTCTACTTTGTGATTTACTGGTAACAATATACTGTTTGCATTCTTCTTTAAGTCATGAAATGTACATACATTTGTGCTTTTTTTGTGAAGAAGAAAAGTGAGTTCATACTGTAACAATTACTCCAATCTCAATTCTGCTTATTTGTTTTCCAGTAAGAATATCCTACGCGTTATTTCTTAGCTTTGTTCTTTCAGTTTCAAATGCATATTAGTTAATAAAGGCTTCTCATCTTGTGCTATTTTAACATTTTTTGTAAATGGTACTGGTCATTCTCTATAATAACTAAGAATTGTATAGTATGCCTAGGAAAAGCATGTAATACTTTCACAAAACACTTATGTTTCATAGTTTGCCTAAAACCATTAGGCATTCTATACATTACCTAGGTATTCTACAGAATACTGTGATTTCACACAGTGCTGGTAACATATCTACAGGAATAACACACCAAGACAGTTTGAACTCAATGTATTGCCTACAATCTACAATTATAGATGATGACAGATTGACTACATGTGCATATATCCCAGTCAGACAAGGGAATGTATGTCTACCAGAGTCCTTCGAGACAATAAAAATAGGTGCAAACATATTTCAACATCATTTGTTTTCTGATAAGTATTTCTTTGACATCATGGAGATCACATTCTCTGCATGCTCTTCACCTGTGGCACCACAGAGCAGACGACTCCAACCAGCAGGTAGAAAGAAGCACCCATTTACAATGTCCCCCTATAACAGCACATGACTGGTATGACTCCGATCTGCACAGACCATAAAACAGCTCCCTAAAGTGGAGTGCTTCCTCTCTTACCAACTACTTCAACTTGCAAAAATCTTTTGGTGGCCAGTGTAGAACAGGAAAGTGAGACGTCTCATTCTGAGAATGATATGTCACGCTTCAAAGTGTCAAAGTATTCAAAACAGACTGCCAGAGTTTAAGCACTGATGAAAAGCAGTGAAGCTCACATAATACTAGGTACAAAAAGCTGGTTAAAACCTCTTCCACAAATTGATGATACACTAGATTGTTTGAAGGGGACTAAGTTTTTCTCCACCATGGACATGTACTTGGCATACTGGCAAATTGAAGTAGATGAGGCTGATCATGAGAAAGCTGCATTCATCATCCCTGAGGGCCTGTATGTATTTAACATATTGCCATTTGGTTTGTGTGATACACCAGCAACTTTTGAACGAATGATAGATAATCTTCTAAGGCACCTGAAATGGATGATGTGTCTTTGTTATTTAGATGACGTTATAGTGTTCTCAGAGACATTTGATGAACACATAAAGACTGAGGGCCATTCTTAAGTGTCTCCAACAAGCTGGACTGAAACTTAATCCAAGAAGTGTCTCTTTGGAGCAAAAGAAATCAAAATACTTGGGCACCTTGTGTCAAACAAAGGTGTGTGGCCAGACCCAGAAAAGGTGAGAGCTACAACGGAATTTCCTATTCCTAAAAGTATTAGAGATGTCAGAAGCTTCCTTGGATTGTGTTCTTATTACCATAGTTTTATCAAAGACTTTTGTATCAAAGCCAGGCCACTCCAAGAGTTGTTAAAAGCTGATGCTAAATTTATCTGGAGTGGTGCTCAACAAGACTCTTTCAATGTGTTGTGAAAATCCCTGATGACTGATCCTGCACTTGGTCTGTATGATGAGAGAGCACCTGCAGAACTACACACAGATGCCATTGAGTATGGGATCAGTGCTGTTCTGGTGCAGATTTTGGATGGAAGAGAGAAGGTTATAGCCTATGCTTCTAGGACAGTTACAAAAGCTGAGAGAAACTACTCAGCTACAGAAAGAGAATGTCTCGCTGTGATCTGGGCCATGTGCAGATTTCGACAGTATCTCTATGGAAGGCCATTCACAGTTGTTACAGACCATCTTTCACTTTGTTGGTTGACACGTCTTAAGGATCCAACAGGATGACTCATCAGGTGGGTGCTACGTCTTCAAGAGTATGGCATTACCATAGTGTATAAAAATGGAAGAAAACATCAAGATGCCGACTGTCTCTTCAAGAAACCCTGTGCAAGACCATCAAGACTTTGATGAAGATAGTGACTGTCTCACTGCACTCCAGGATCTCTCTGCTGAGTAGGAGGAGGACGCCAAGATATCTCAAATTATGCTTGCCTTAAATTTGTCAGAGGATGTGGAAGGAAAATTTAAGGTAGTTAATGGATTACTTGCAAGAAAAACTTGGATCCATTTGGAAAGAAGTGGCTACCAGTTATTCCTAAACATATGCACTTAGATGTTCTACAGAAATTCCATTACACACCTGAGGCTGGACATTTAGGATTTATTAAGACATACGATAGGATCCGCAAGAGATTTTTCTGGCCAGCTTTATTTAGGAGTGTCCGACACTATGTGTCGCACTGTTGAGAGTGCCAGAGGAGAAAGGCAATTCCTCAGAAACCACCTGGCCAACTCATACCAATTCCACCAGCCGAAACGCCTTTCCAGCATGTTGGGATTGACCTCCTCAGACGATTTCCAATGTCTACTAGTGGCAATAGATGTATTATTGTTTGCACTGATTATCTGACACGCTATGCCATTACAAAAGCTGTGAAAATAGCTGAACCATTCGAGGTAGCCAGTTCATTATGGAAGACATTGTATTAAAACACGGTGCCCCAAGGTCGTTAGTTATGGACTGAGGGAAAGTTTTTCAATTGAATCTTGTGACAAAGATAAACAGTCAGTGCAAAATTACTCATCAGATGATGACTGCCTACCATCTGCAAACTTACAGGCTTACTGAATGCCTTAATAAGGCCTTGGCCGACATACTATCAATGTTTGTCAGTGTTGAGCAGAGCAACTGGGATGAGGTGCTACCTTTTGTGACGTTTGCCTACAACACCGACAATCAAGGCACCACAGGATTTATGCCATTTTTCCTGGTGCATGGGCGTGAGGTGACTACGATGATGGACACTGTGTTTCCATTACATACTGATGACATGGACGACAACTACATTGGCCAGGTGTTAACCAGAGCTGAGGAAGCTTAGCAGTTAGCTCAACTCTGCATGCTGCAGGCTCAAGAAAACGATCACTGAAGGTATGACGTGAGCCACCACCCTCTTGTCTACGAGCCTGGTGACCTAGTCTGGATCTTCAGTCCTGTTTGGAAGGTTGGTCTCTGTGAGAAGCTTTTCAGGCGCTGCTTTGGACCTTATAAGGTTGTAAGACAGTTGTCTGATGTTACTTATTAAGTTGAAGATTTCGACCCCGACACAAGACAACGAAAGATCAGAGATAGAGTCCACATTCTTTGAATGAAGCCCTATTAGGATCCTGCAACCCAGGGTAAATTCGAAGCTCCAGTGACAGGCACCAAGCAGAAAGATGACAAAGACCAAGTGGAAAGGTGACAAAGAGCGTAGCGGTGAAGGAAGTTTTAAGAAGATCACCGCCAGGGTGAACATCACTCATCGGTAGTTGGAGTGTGCAGGACTGATTATTCGTTCCCAGACTAGGAGGACGTAACACCGAGACACTGTCCTCTTAAGGAGGGAGCAATGTTGCAGAACAAGGTGAGTAGCACAGTCACTGTGGTATAGTGGTTATGATACTAGACTGTTGCATGGAGAGTCCTGAGTTCAAAACTCACCTGAACTGTAAAATTTTAATCTCTATATTCAGTTCGAGTACATTCTAGAAGTATCCACAAATGTCAAGAATCATTGTACTGGAATGTTCTGTAACTGTATATATACCGTATGTGTTCTGGCCGGAGGCAGTTCGCTCCACGCTCTTGTATGTGCAAGTGCTGAATAAAACCTCGTTAAGTGGATTTAGTATTCATCATTCATCTAATTAAACCTTCTTCTCCGTGACAATATGAAATAAACACATAGGCTCAGTCATGGTTAAATCAGTGGTTGATTTTGTTTTATTGGTAGAATACTGGGAAAATACAAGCAGTCTACAAAAGAGATTGCTTACAAATCTCTTGTGAGACCAATCCTAGAATATAGCTTAAAGCGTGGAATCTATACCACATAGGACTAGCAGGGGATGCTGAACATATGCAGAGGAGGGCAGCACAAATGGTCACAGATATGTTTGTTCCAAGGGAGAGTGTCAAAAATCATCTATTCATTATCTCAGCAACCACACTGGCACTGAAACGGAAGATAACAGAGAGAAGGTTGAAATACTAAATTCAGCCTTCCAAAGTTGTTTCACCATGGAAGATCGTAACACTGTTCCTCCTTTCACTCATCATGCGAACGTCAAAATGACAGGTATTGAGATAACTGATCATGGAATTGAAAGCAGCTACTATCACTTAATAGTGGAAAGGCTTCAGATACCTATAAGTTTCAATAAAGATTATGCGAAAGAACTTGCTTCCCTTCTAGCAGTAATTTATCATAGATCGCTTGAGTAACAAAAGGTACCTAATGACTGGAGAAAAGCACTGGTCATTCCCATTTTTAAAAAAGGCTGTAAGACAGATCAACAAAATTATAGACCTATATCATTGACATTAATCTGTTGTAGAATTATGGAACATGTTTCATGCTCAAGAATTATGACGTTCTCGGAAAATGAAAATTTCCTCTATAAAAACCACCATGGATTCTGCAAACAGAGATCCTGCAAAACTCATCTCACTCTATTCCTCCATGAGATTCACAGCACAGTGAACAATGGTGCTCAGGTTGATGCTGTATTCCTTGATTTCAGTAAGGCATTTGACAGCATCCTGCATTGTCATTTAATGAAAAAACTACAAGCTTATGGAGTATCGGAGCAGACTTGCAATTGGTGCAGATAGGACTCAACACGTCGCTCTTAACAGAACTAAATTGACAGATGTAAAGGTAATATCCCGAGTACCACAGGGAAGTGTGATAGGACCGTTGCTGTTTACAATATATATAAATGATCTAGTAAAAAGTGTCAGATGCTCTTTAAGGTTATTTGCAGATGATGCAGTTGTTTATACCAAAGTAGCAATGTCAGAAGATAGTAAGAATTTGGAGAATGACCTGCAGAGAATTGATGAATAGTATAGACTCTGCCAGTTGACCCTGAATGCAAATAAATGTAACATATTGTGCATTCATAGGGAAAGATATTCACTGCTGTACAGCTACACTATTGATGACAAACAGCTGTAAACAGCGTCTACCGTAAAATATCTAGGCGTAACTATCCAGAGTGACCTTAAATGGAATGACCATATAAAACAGATAGTGGGAAAAGCAGACACCAGACTCAGGTTCTTTCGAAGAATCATAAGGAAACGTAACTCGTCCATGAAAGAAGTGGCTTATAGGGCACTTGTTCACCCGATTCTTGAGTATTGTTCATCTATCTGGGATCCCTATCAGGTAGGACTCATAGTGGAGATAGAGAAGATCCAACAAAGAGCAGCACATTTTGTCATGGGATCATTTGCTGGCGAGACAGTGTTATAGAGATGCTAAACAAACTCCACAGGCAGATGTTACAAGAGATGTGTTGTGCATCACAGAGAGATTTATTATTGAAATTTTGGGACAGCACTTTTCAGGAGGAGTCAGACAACATATTACTTCCCCCCACATACATATCGCATATTGACCACGAGTAGAAAATTTAAGAAATTAGGGCCAATACAGAGGCTTACCAGCAATCATTTTTCCCACACACTGTTCACGAGTGGAACAGGGTTGGAGGGATCAGTTAGTGGTACCAAAGTACCCTCCACCACACACCATTAGGTGGCATGTGGAGTGTGATGTAGATGTAGATGAAACTGAACTGGCAGACTCTTGGAGATAGACGTAAACATACCCAAGAAAGAATACTTACAAAATTTCAAGAACTGGCCTTCAATGATGACCAGGAATATGCTAGTACTCCCTACCTATTACTCCTGTAGGGACTATGAAGAAAAGATTAGATTATTCACAGCACACGGAGAGGCATTTAAACAATCATTCTATCCACTCTGTACTTGAATGGAATTGGAAGTGGTTTGCAGAGAATTGATGTACTAGATATAGATAAAACATTGTTTTTGTAGGAAAGTAATGTGATGATCAATTTTATATTTTTTGAGCCAAAATAAACTAGAAAGTATATTGTCCAAATTATGCAACAACAACATGTAAGATTTCTGGGTCTAATATTTGATTACAGAATGAAAGAATTAAATTAAACATCAATGCTCCTAAATGTACTAATGTTCTTCAAGAGTCAACATGACATGTCCTGGATAGGAGAAAGAGCATGTATGCTGTAATTTTATAAGGCTTTTGTATGCTACCTGTTGAACTATGGATGCCTGACATATTGATCAAGATGTGTTTGATGATCATGTTATTATCCCTCATGAACACTCGAGCTGCCTACATGTGCCTACTCAATCAGTCCCAAGTGAAATCTCTAAGCAGAAATTTAACAATTTACGATTGCCAATTACTTGTTAAGTCTGTCAGAGACATCAAAGAATCTGGCAGATCAGCTGAACGGAATGGATAGTGTCTTGAAAAGCAGTTAAACGGTGAATATCAACAAAGTGAATCATGGGTTATAGAATGTGGCTGAATCAAATCAGATGATGCTGAAAGAATTAGACTGAGAAGTGAATATTAAAGTTAACAGGTTAGTTTTAGTATTTGAGCAGCAATGTAACTGAAAGTGCCAGAAGTAAAGGGGATATAAAATGTAATCTGGCAACTGTAAGGTAAGTGTTTCTGAAAAAAGAGGATTTTGTTAACATCAAATATAAATATAAGTATTAGGAAGTCTTTCTGAAAATATTTGTCTGAAGTGTAACCATACATGGAAGTGAAATATGGATATTGTTCAGTAAAGACAAAGAGAAGAATGTAGACATTTAAAATGTGATACAAAAGAAGAGTGCTAGAGATCAGTTGGGTAGATCAGACAACTAATGAAGAGCTGCTTAGTCAAATGGGAAGAAAAGAAATTAACTTGAATACAAGAAGGGAAATGATGATAGGACAATTCTGTGAAGGCTCTCTCATCTCAGGATTTGCAGTCTCCACAGTCTGCTCTAGCAGACAGTCCTTTCCTAGGCCTGAGGCAGCTAGACACACTCCAAAGTGCTCTTGCTACAGTGGAAACCCTAAGCAATAGCAATGCCTTTACCCCACCACCTGGACTGGCTCCCAGTGAGTTTCTGCCCAGGAATTCCCATCCACATGCAACATTTGCAGTCTTTCCAGAGTGCTTGGGATGTTCAGTTGGTGTAATAAGAGCATAATGGCTTTGCTGAATATAAGTACTGTGAGATAGGGCTTGAGTGCCACACTGATGATCTGAAGCAAACTTTTCAGTAAATAAGTGTTGCTTTTTGGTGACTAGTTTGGCAAGCACCAAGCTTGACATAGAACCAGGTGGCTTTTCCCACATTTAATAGCTCATATTGGAGTATCTTTTAGCCCTTTCCAGCCACTTTAGAGAGTCAGCTTTACAACTCTGATGGACCCTTAGTTATTAAATTTGCAGCACACATTAATCAGTGTATTTTCCATGCCAAGACCCAGTTGTTTCTCAGTGAAGTCTGAACAAGTTTGTGCTAAGCATTTCTGTAAGCCATAACTCTTAGCAGTCACTACCAGACAATATCTAGTAGATTGTTTTATTCTGCCCCTGGCCGGTGCGGCCACTGAACTCATCACCTTCCTTACTATATTTGTGCAGCACCTTGTCATTTTCTGGGGAGCTTTCCCAGATGGTCACATTTGTTATTTTCATTAGAATTACAAGCATCCAGTGGGTAACCAGCTGACTGTAAATGTTATACTCAAGCTGAAATTAATGTTAGCATTACAAATGTCCATGCGGATTTATCAGTTGAGTTCAAATACTTTGGTCAAAGAGTTTTTTTTTTTTATGAATAGCATGGACAATATTTTACATTCATATTGGACTTATTACATTTTCTATACTCGGCACCAGCTGCATTTGATACGATTACAAACACCCACATGAACTAACCAGTTGAATCTAAACACTGCGTTAAATTGTTTTTCAAGTGTGGTATGCACCAAATTTTTGTACTGATTTTAATTTATGTGAACCTCCATGATTGCTGAATAACTGCATTTACAGTTTCATTTAAATTCATTTTGTGTTTACACATTGCACAAGACTTGGTTTTAATTTTTGAAGATATGTGGCCCTGATATTTCATGTTTGTTTGCTTAAAGTTTCCCCAACTGTTTCTACTTCAAAGAGGTAACTAATAAATGTGGGATTTTTAACCCATGCTTATTCAGTGTGATTTTACAAGGGTACTTGTAGTAGTTCATTTAACTCAAAAATTTTGTTGTGCTTCATGTTGAACCAAAGTTGAGATTCTCTTAATTCCATGTTATAATGTGCATCCTCATCTCCTCTCCTGTCATCACCTTGTTTAAAGTTCATATTTTTGCGTTTGTGTGAACTGTGTCTGGACCACTAAGCTGTTTATATTCTCATTTAATTTTGCTTTTACCAACTGCAATTGCACTGCACCTCTTGTGTGAGGACAGAGTCATTCAGAGTAACCCGTCTAAACTAAGTTCACTAGTTTAGCATAAGCATTGGGAGTTTACAGAGCTGTGCAGTTAAAGCAGCTTGGCAGGGAAACATCAACTGCTGCTCTAAGTAGGTGGTATCACATGTTATTTCCACAACCCCGAGTGCCACCTCCACAGTCCACACCACAAGACACACTATGACATAGCACAAATAATGGCACACATGAGAAGCAAGATGGGTCAGCTAACTACCACCCTCAATCGATTGCATCTGCCTGTCTCTGTGCCAGACCTGTCCCAGCCTTGCACAGCTCAAGGGCTCTGTTCATATGGCTTGCACTGTGAAGCTGCCCTGCACAGTAATAACCAGTGCACACATCTATGCAGGTGCATTTCCCCATGCCAATCTGGCGATAAGGAGGCCGTGCACGAGATCAAGTCCATATGCTGCTATCATGAGCATTTTGGCAGTAATGCTGCCAATTGCAAACTACCATGCTCATGGCCTCCAGATGTGAATGGCAATTGGTAGTAGGTGCCCCCTATTGCTCAGCAGTATCCCAGCACCTGTTTGTGCATAACTGTTGCAATCCCACCTCACTTATCTCCTATACGATTGATACCAGATTAGACTTAATGATCTTCCCAAACAAAATCCTGCCTCTGTCTAGTCCTCCCTCTTCCTTCCTCACACAGTTCTGAAATCACATCCATCATGTTGATCTCAGACTCATTAAAGAGTCTCCTTGGACATTCACCATGGCTGATGTCACCAACCTGCTCCTTAGCCGATATTTCATGGCACAGGCCTTTATACTGCAACCACGGTGGGCTGCTGGTTCACTGCTGCACTCATCCTCTTCTAATGGACAAATACGAGTTTGTGTAGGTGAAATTGAAGGATGCTTCACTGCTGGGATTTTGAGTCTATCTAAAATCCTTTGGTTCTCCACACTACATTTGGTCCCCAAGAAGGACAGGACTTGGCGCCCTTGCAACAATTATTGGTGGCACAGTGTGAGAACCATTCCTGATCACTACCTCATGGCACCCTTATGCAGCTATAGTGATAGCATTTCCAGCTCCACTACCTTCAGCAAGATTGACTGCACCAGTGCCTTCACACAGATCCTGGTCACACCAGAGGAAGTTTATAAAACATTCATAACAACACCTTTCAGCCCTTCCGAGAATGCATTTATGACCTTTGACCTCCTAATCCAGCACAAACTTGGTAATGTTTCCTAGACAGTGTGCTCCGTGGCATGCCTAACTGTCTAAAATATTTAGATGACATCCTCATTTACTCCATTTATTCTGGAAATTTTTTCCTTCCTTGAAAAAGCAGGAGTCATTTTTAATCTAGAGAAATGCATTTTTGAGGTAGCCAAAATAGAATTCCTAGACACATTAATTATGCTTCTGGCTATTGACCTGTGCCTGAAATAGTTTGAGCTATCTCTGATTTTCCACACCCCAAGACACAAGAGGAACTTTGGAGATTTCGTAGCATGACCAACTTTTTGATAAGATTTCTCAAATACGTGGCTGCTGCACTCCAGGGTCATTGAACTTAGGGTAAAAAGCCTGTGCTGTGGATGCAACTTATGACAGCTTGCTTTCTAAACTTCACATGCTATCTCACTAATATGGCCCCTGTGGCATACCCCAACCCCGCCGCCCCATTGACTATTGTTTCTGATGCAAGTCAATCTGCAATTGGTACCATCCTTCAATAGCGCATCAAGGGTACTTGGCAGCTGCTGGATTTCTTCTTGGCTAAGCTCTCTGAGCACCAGTGCAAATGGGCCATGTGTGAAAGGGAATTACTTGCGTCTACAGGATGGTGAAGTACTTCTGTTTTTCACTTGAGGGATGTCATTTCACCATTGTCACTGACCACCACTCTCTTACAACAGGATTTTTCGAGGAAGACGGTGTCCAAATTTTGCCCCCACAGTTGCACCTGTAAGAAAAAATTGCACAATTTTCAACTGGTATATTATATGCCACATATCCAGCATCGATAACATTGTTGCCAATTGCCACAGTCATTCCTGTACCTGCAGCCTTCCTTGGCTATTGAAAGGTATCGTTGGTCCTTTTCTATCTTCGTATGTCTGTCGCTATCTCCTAACTATTATAGACTGGTTAATGCGCCGACCAGAAGCCATTACCAAGTCAGATGTTTTGGCCAAAACTGTTGGCGTATCATTCATTAACCCCTGGATTTTGTGTTTTGACTGCCCCTACCATGGAACTGCCAGTGCCAATTCTTCAGTGTCTGTTCAAGAACCATAACAGAGACTTGGTGCACCCTTGCACATTTCACCACTAGTTATCATCCCACCCAGAATGATGGAACATTTCTACTGGACATTGAAATACACCCTTACCTCTTATGCTGTAAAATGGTCTGCCATCCTCTCACTTGTTCCGCTAGGTTTGTGAGTGGCCCACAAGACCTACTTGGAGGTGTCTGCCCCTGACTTGATTTACTGGCAGCCACTACCCCTACCAGGTAATTTTATCGAACTGCAGCCTCTTGCTGTTACTACCTGTATCACAGCCTATGCACAGTAGGTTCAGGATAACATGACCCAGTTACAACTGAAGCCATGGTGAGTGCAAGACTTTCATACAGCATTACCTTGCAGTGTACATGCATGTTATGTTTTTCGTCGATGCTTCCCAGCCCTCACATCACCCACGGTGCTCGGGCCCTCACCTCATTCTGAAGAGAGATGACAAAATCTTTACAGCATTTCACCGTGGTTCCCTGTCACTTGTTTCTATTGATAGATTCAAATGATCATATGTGCTCAACCCGCACAATGCCTGTGCATCACTGTCAGTTGAGGTCTCCCTCGTGACCATTGATGCCGCCAATAATACTCATGCCACCACCTCTGGTGCAGTCCCAGACACCATGAGCTTTGTTCCCAATGCTGCAATGCTGCCAACACTGACACCGCCGAGGCCAACCCCATCACGACCAATGCCAATGCCACTGAACCACCGGCCAGTGCATGGGCTTGAGAAGCAGCCACATACCTCCCATTTGTTTTCTCTCTTGCTCCTAGTACTCAAAATGCAGATCTCTACTCAGAGCCCTACACAGAGCAGGTAGTACCTGATGCAGAACATGTCACCTCACTGATACAGCTGCAGGTGCCACTCTTCCAGCTACCAGTGCCACTCGAGTACTTTCAATGTCAGCAGACCTGCTGTACCTGCAGTCCAGCATTTGATGCCATGGAGATGCATTTGGCATTTTCACCATGAGCCCTCCTCTTGCATGAGGGATTTGGGAGGGGGGGAGGGGTTGTGTGATGGCTCTCTCATTACAGGATTCACAATTCCCACAGTCTGCTCTAGCAAATGATCCTCTCATTTGACTTAGGCAGCTACACAATCTCCACAGCACTCTCGCTACAGAAGGCACTCTACGCAATAGGAATGTGTTTCCTCCACCATTTGAACTGGCTCCAGTAACTTTCTGCCTAGCAATTCCTATCTACATGTGAAGCCCACAGTCTTTCCAGTGTGCTAATAATGTTGAGCTGGTTTAGGAAGAATTTTATGGATTGGCTGAATATAAGTACTGTGAGGTAGGACCTGAGTGCTGTACTGATGATCCGTCCAAGTTAAGTACTTTAACATAAGCATTGGAAGTTTGTGGAGCTGTGCCTCAATGTTCAAGCATCAGGTAACCCTTTTTATTTTCCTAGTGACATATTAATTCAGCACTACCGCGTGGCTGCTCAGCCTTTAAATTTCAGCACTAGCTGGGTTAAAGTTGTTCAGGAGTAAGGCTACTTTTGTTAAAAATTGAGTCATAATCAGTAATGTTTTGCTCAGTTCTAAACTTAACTGGGAAATTCTGGCTGCAGTTCTAAGTTAGATGGTATAGCACTTCATTTACACAATCCTATGGCACTGACCAACAGTTAATTTGGTAATGTATGCCATTTTTGGGGTAAAAGTTATGGTGGCAGATCAAGGCTTAAATGCAGGAAACAGGTTCAAGTGGAGATAGGTTGCAGTCTTTAAGAATAGACAAAAAGACTTGCATAGAATATAACAGCTTGAGAGCTGCACCAAACACGTCTTCAGACTGAATACAACAAATCCAAGAAAAATATATAAAAAATCTAAAGAAATATTTATGATACTGTGAAATATTTTCCTATGTGTATTGCAGTATGTCATAATTTTTTCATCGAAAATTTGGCAATGTTTTAAATAAATGCCCCATAGAGATCCAAAAGCTTGTACACTGTTGAAATTCAAACATAATGCAGGGTTCTGTTGGCATTTTTAGTTGTATGTTGGTACATTTGCTCTTTAATGATAGTATCTGTGCCAAAAATTAAGTGTTAATTTCTGGTGAAATATGCCACATAATTCAGAGCATACATTCATTGGCACGTGATACCAATAATAATGCTGATAATAATAATAATAATAATAATAATAATGTTTCAGGGGATGCTTTCTTATCTATATGGAAACCAAATGAGAGACAAGATATTCGTGAAATAATGAAAAAAGTGGCCAGCTGTGCTTTTAGTATACAAAAGACTCATGGGCAGTTTGTGACAAATGTGTCAATTACTCTCAAAGGTAATTTCATTTTATTAATCATTTCAGAATTTATTTCTGTTAGCATTGTTACCTTATAAAAGTGTTTGATATATAACATGCATTGCCACATGTAGAAAATGCAGTGAATGAGTGATCATGGGCAGATGCATTTTCTAAAGGGAAAAAAGAGACAGTAAGAAAATAAAATGATTCCTACACAAAAGATAAGGACAATCCAAAACTATGTGCTGTAGAATTCTTGATAATTACAATTTGAATTATTGTTAATTTTTTCTGAATAATAAGGCGAAAATGATTTGTTCAGAAATCATCCATGCCTCAGCTGAATTTTTAACTATCTTGTCACAGTGTAAATTTGCAGTTCAAGGTCAAAAGCTAGTTGTGCATGATGCAATGTTCTTGCATTTTTTTATGTAGTAGTTCACCTTGTTACAACTCCCTGGGCTCAGTGGTTGTTGTTATAACTTCAAGTTGAACAAATATATTTCAAGGAAGACGCAATACATGAAAGTCACAGATCAAGTAAACGGAATAAGATGTGTGTACACTTTAACAGTCAAATCATAACTGAGTCCGAGTCTGGTGGCCGCTGGCTGGCTGGCCGCTTAGGTGGCACTGCTGCTGCATGGCTGGCTGACAGCGCCGCATGTAGAGGACGCATGTAACTGCGCGGCAGCACTGTGAAAGATCGGCGAGTCACAACACTTTCCCCCCCTTTGAAGTTTTTGCACAGGTCTTGATGGAGGTGGCCTGTAGATTGCTAACATCCATAGGTGTTGTTTGACTGGCCGTAAAGTCTCGAGGAGGAGGCTTCCTGTACGGACGGAAGTGTCCCCGATGATAATGGGTCAAGATGATAGGAGACGTGGGGGTCGAATCTGCTGGGGCCCCGGGCACCAATCTGCCTGTTGCGGCAAGTCCAGTTGTTATAACAGGAGACATGGGTGATGTGTCCGCGTCCGTAGGAGAAGGAGGCGAGTAGAGTTGCTCCAACATTTGATGGTCATCTGGTTCCTGCATGGGCATGTCTCCTGGTGGCGTCAGTTCTTGTGCTGGCACCAATATGATGGTGAGAGGACTGCATTGTAAGTAACAAGAGATTCCAGTATCCTGAGCATCAGATAGAGCCGAAGGTGGTGTAGCGGCATCTGGAACAGGCGTTGCCGGCACACAAGGACGAAACTGGTCTGAATGATGCACAGCAACACCCGTGTCCATCTGGATTCCATACAGGCGTTGGCCACAGTGTCGTAAGACGCGGCCAGGACTCCATTTTGGCCGCCTGCTATATCCCCGTACCCATACAAGGTCGTCGGTGGTGAACTGGCCAAGCGAAGGCACCCGTGGCCATGAGGTGGAAGGCCGCAGAAGATGAAGTAGCGTGTGGGGCTGTCGGCCATGTAAGAGCTTATCCGGGCTGTGGTCGCCCACGGGGCTGAAATGGTAAGGAGCCAGAAATTGGAGAAGCGCATCATCAGCAGCAATAGAAGTCAGGAGTTTCCTCATCTGAGCCTTAAATGTGCGGCCCAGTCATTCAGCCTCACTGTTTGACTGTGGATGAAACGGAGAGGCCGTGACATGCATGACGCCGTGATGGGCACAAAAATCCTTAAAATCGGAAGAGGCAAATTGTGGACCATTATCAGTATCAAGAGTAGAGGGAAGGCCTTCCAAAGAGAAAATGTGAGCTAGAGCAATGGTGTATGCCGCGGTGGTAGGCAACGTGCAACAGACAATGAAAGGAAAGTTAGAGTAGGCGTCAATAACGAGAAGCCAATAAGTACCTAAAAAAGGTCCCACGAGGTCAGCATGAATACGCTCCCAGGGCTTCTCAGGCGAAGGCTACAGTGACAAAGATGACTTCGGGATGGCGGCCTGTGACGCACAAGGGCTGCAGGCAGCGTCCATGTGTGCAATTTCAGAGTCGATGCCGGGCCAGTACATATGAAGGCATGCCAGCGATATTGTGTGAGAGACACCCCAGTGCCCTTGGTGAAGGAGGCGCAAGACTGAAGCACGCAAAGAAGCAGGTACCACAACACGCGGCAAAGCATTTTCAGTGGAAAGGAGAATAGCACCATCCCTAGCCGTGAGGTGGTAACGCAAAGCGTAGTAGTTCCACAACGGATCAGAAGTCTTAGTGGACAGACGATCTGGCCAACCCTTCTGAATACAGCGTAAAACCTGGGAGAGGATAGGGTCAGAACCCGGAGCAGCCACCAGCCGGTCCCCAGTGATGGGGAATCCATCCACAACCCGCTGCTCTGCAACATCCAGTTGGAAACACAAAAGTTCGTCCCTGTTGAATGCCAGATCAGGACCCATGGGAAGGCGAGACAGTGCATCGGCATTCGCATGTTGAGCCGTCGGCTGGAAATGAATCTCATAATTGAAACGAGACAAGTAAAAAGCCCAATGTTGGAGGCAGTGTGCAGCCTTGTCAGGAAGTGATGTTGATGGATGAAACAAGGAAACAAGTGGTTTGTGATCCATAACAAGATGAAATTTGGATCCGTAGAGAAAAACACCAAACTTATGAAGAGCATAAATAATGGCCAAAGCGTCTTTTTCGATTTGAGAATACTTTTGTTGGGCATCTGTGAGCGTTATGGAGGCATAAGCAATGGGTTGTTCAGAACTGTCAGAAAAACGGTGCGCAAGGTCTGCATCGACCCTGTATTGAGAGGCGTCCGTGGCAAGAACAAGATGTTGGCCAGAGCGATAAGTAGCCAGGCACGGGGCCTGTTTCAGCATAGTCTTCAATTTCTGGAAAGCCGCATCGCATGACACGGACCAGTGAAAAGGCACGTTTTTATGCAACAGGTGATGCAACGGCTGAGCCACTGAAGCAGCAGATGGTAAAAACTTGTGATAGTATGCTACTTTCCCCAAGAAGGCATGCAGTTCCTTAACAGATGTAGGGCGAGGAAGGGCATCGATCGCAGCAACAGTGTGCTGAAGCGGACGAATACCATCCCGAGAGAGTTGAAACCCCAAGTACGTGACAGATGCCTGAAAAAATTTTGATTTCTGAAGATTACACTTAAGACCGGCAGTCTGTAAGACATGAAAAAGTGTGAGGAGATTGCGAACATGTTCGTCAGTGGTGGAGCCAGTGACAACAATGTCGTCCTGGTAATTTATACACCCACGGACAGTGAGCAATAATTGTTCCAAGAATCGCTGAAAGAGAGCAGGGGTGCTGGCAACCCCGAATGGCAATCGTTGGTATTGATAGAGGCCGAAAGGCGTGTAAAGGACCAGAAACTGCTGGGAAACAGCGTCGAGAGGAAGTTGATGATAAGTTTCTGACAGGTCAAGTTTAGAAAAATACTGGCCTCCAGCAAGTTTAGTGAACAATTCTTCAGGTTGAGGCATAGGGTAAGTGTCGATAAGGCATTGAGCATTTACAGTGGCTATGAAATCGCCACAGAGACGAATATCACCATTTGGCTTAGCAACAACAACAACACGAGAGGACCACTCACTGGAAGTGACAGGAAGCAAGATCCCTGAAACAGTGAGACGATCCAGCTCCCATTTCACCTGATCACGAAGAGCCATAGGAATGGGCTGAGCCCAAAAAAACTTAGGCCGAGCAGTGGGTTTGAGCATGATATGAGCTTCAAAGTCATTTGCACGGCCTAACCCAGGAGAAAAAAGGGACAAAACTGTCGTTGACAAGGAATCCAATTGAGCATAACGAATAGCATCAGAGACGATACTGACAGAGTCATCTATGGAGAACCCCAAAACGCGAAAGGCGTCGAAACCAAAAAGATTCTCTGCATTACTATGGTCGACCACAAATATGGGAACAGTGCGAACGACAGATTTGTAAGATACCTCAGCATCATATTGTCCCAAGAGAGAAATCTTCTGTTTATTGTGAGTCCGTAATTGCCTAGTGACAGGTGACAGGACAGCAGAACCAGTATCTACCTGCATGCAAACATCTCGACCAAGTATTTGGACAGTGAGGAATAACTGCCCTGAAACGGAAGAAGTACAATTGACAGACAACACAGAATCAGAATCAGCGTCATGTTCATGAACATCATGTATGCGGTCGGATTTGCAAACGGATGACACATGAGGGGTTTTTTTTTTTTTTTTTTTTTTTTTTTTTTTTTTTTTTTTTTTTTTTTGCATTTGTGACACACAGCCCAACGTTGTGGACAATCTTCTCATGCATGTTTTGTGAAACACCGCGGACATAAAGGAAGTTGCTGTGGGTTTTGCTGCAGTTTCTTAGAGGTTTTTTTTTACGGTTAAGAGGAGGTTGCGCTTGGGAGCGTACTGCAGCCACGTCGGCCAGCGGGGACACGCCACATGCTTTGTCAACATTGCACAGAAGTTGTATTTCCCTGACTTCGCCCCATGCCTCTATATGCGCTCCAGTGGCGCGAGAAATTTCAAAAGACTGAGAAATGGATAGGACTTCATCTAGAGTCGGATTTGCCAACTGAAGGGTAAGTTGCCTAACTTCTTTGTCGGGCGCCGATCGGATAATAGCTCCCGTACCATGGAATTGGCATAGGATTCTTTGTGAATTTCAGTAACAAATTGACACATCCTACTGAGGCCGTGAAGTTCAGCAGCCCAAGCGCGATAGGATTGATTCAGTTGTTTTTGACAATGATAAAAGGCAACACGAGAGGCTACCGCATGCGTTTGCTTTTGAAAATAGGCGGACAGAAGTGAGCACATTTCAGCAAAGGACAAAGATGCAGGATCTTTCAAAGGATCCAATTGCGACAACAACCAATACATTTGAGGTGCAATCCATGAAAGGAACAGAGACTTACATGTTTGTTTGTCCACGACATGAAATGCCAAGAAGTGCTGTTGAAGACGTTTTTTGTAATCAGACCAGTCTTCCGCCATTTCGTCGTAAGAAGGAAAAGTAGGTAGAGACAACGACGAGAGACGCCCCGCATTTGATGCTGCGACAAAATAACGAATAGCATTTTAGAGAAGTGTTTGCTGTTCTATGAGATCTTGCAATAGTTGCTCCAAAGTAGCCATGGAAACATGTTGATCAACGATGGAAAAGAAAAATCCCATCCTTGTTGCCAATTGTAATAACTTCAAGTTGAACAAATATATTTCAAGGAAGACGCAATACATGAAAGTCACAAATCAAGTAAACAGAATAAGACGTGTGTACACTTGAACAGTCAAATCATAACTGAGTCCGAGTCTATCGGCCGCTGGCTGGCTGGTCGCTTAGGTGACGCAACTGCTGCATGGCTGGCAGACAGCGCCGCATGTAGAGGACGCACGTAACTGCGCGGCGGCACTTTGAAAGATTGGCGAGTCACAGTTGTCATATGTCAGAATGACCAAAAGGTATGGTTTGGGAGAGATAGTGACTCACACCGAAGCATGCAGAGAAACATCGGAAAGTGTGTCATTGACTTTATTGCATCAAGGTACACAGCCAGCCTTTCACAGATCCCGGTGAAGGCACCATGCTGTGTGCATGTGTGGCTCATTTTCAGTGCCAATGCTGGAATCCACTGCATCAGATCCTTGCAGATGTAGTGCACCTATTCACGCCATGGCAAGTGGCCACTGCATGTGCTGGCTGCACCAGTAGCCCACGACATGGCTGACTGCTTCCTCCAGTGCAACTTGTGGACCCCATGTAGAGCACTGAAGGGAAACAGCCTCCGCCATCATTGTAGTGAGCCTTAGGAGCTCTGGGCGTCTGCCCAGGGCAGCTTTGTCAACGGCTACAGTCAGATCTGTGCCCAGGGGCCCTATTCTGAATCGTTCATACCGATTGGTGTAGTAGTTTTGTCTCGGTAGTCACGTCATTTTCGGTTATTTATCGAAATACCCTATTCAGTAAGCTTCTGAGACCTGTTACCAAATGGTCCTCCCCCGATTTTACAACAATTGTACCGAGAGGTTTTGGATTTCGGTGTGACCATGTTGATCAGTGAGCTGTGGTTTATGTACACCTATAATTTTTTATTTTAAACGCATTTAGCGGTTTTAGCGTTGGATTTAGTGATTGTGTTACTAAAGAATCACCAGAGGACACATCTTGTTGGAAAGTGAGTTCATAATAGACTATTTTCCTTTGTGAGAAATATGGTTAGGTTAGGTTGTTACTGTGAATGATTACATAAAAAAAAACGTTTTCGGTCAGTATTCTCTCAAAATACGTGTTATTTTTATGCAGATAATAGTTTAAAGATCATTCAGTATCAAGACATCAACTCTGCTTACATCTATTACGTGAATGTGAACTGCCGTTACTAGTGACTTACTAGTGTACTTTTTCCCACAGATGGTCTAGTTAGTAATTATCGAAACCTGTTTACAACTTTCAAGTAACAATGGAAAGCAATTATGGGAAGCCTGATATTGGAAACCTTTAATAGTATCATGCATTTATGACTTACGCAGCACCATTTGGCAATGAAGTCAGCCTAGGTTCCTCAACACAATAGTACGAGAATTGAGCTCTAAGTTTCTGTTGTTTGGCGTGGCCAAGTTCCGTTTCAGCCGCGCTGGCAAGTGGGCGCTGTTAACTGTTGCGCTGCACTTCCATGCTTACATCACTGTACTTGTGCTTTGCTGAGTGCCGTCCGTCCGTTAATCTCCGTGTTCGTTCCTATTCCTTGTGATCTGATCACTCTTTCTGGTCTTGCTGCTACTAATTGGAATTTCGGTTGTTTAACCAAAATTGCTTCGCTGGATTAACCATGGCTACGAACCTCAGGAAGAATACTCCGGTATTTGCTTTTGACAATGAATCCCCTGTTCAGCTGACATCCCTGGAAATAGATGACTGGATTACACAGGTAATTGGTCTAAATTCTGAAACCGTCCATACCTGGCAACTGGATCAGGAAAAATACTGTGTTTTTGTCAAGTTAATCAGTGCTTCGACTGTTGATAAAGTGTTACGAAAGTGGGGCTATGAAGTAGATTTTATGCATAGAAATGGTTATAAAAGTAAGGTTTCCATCTATAGAGCCGACATTCATTACAAAACCGTTCATGTCTTGAATTTTCCCATTGAAATTGAAAATGATAAGATTAAGGAAGCTCTTTCAAACTACAGAGACGTTAAATCAATTGCAAATGAAAGATGGTTGCCTCGCTTTAAACTACAGTGTTTCAACGGGATCCGCTGTGTAGAGATGGACGTTAAGACGAATATTCCATATCACACAACTGTTTGTGGGTATAAGGCACAAATTGTTTATACAGGTCAGGAAGCTACATGTAATATATGTAACGAAACTGGCCACTTCAGCCAGGAATGTCCATGGTGAACTGTTGTTCTTAAAAGTAATTTGATACAGCGTCAGGAGCTTATCTTAAATGATCTATTACCAAACAATATCACGGAATCAACTGGTTGAGTATGTTAATGCAGTGGGCCAAGCTGATGTCTTCCTTGACGATAACAGTCAGTTTCCCCCATTAACTGCTCGTGAAACTGAAATGCAACAGAAAAACGACCTCTGGAGATAACTCATAGTTGTTCAGAGGACGAGCTGTCTTATTCCACTCCCTCACTTTGCAAGCAAAAACAGTGCGATGAGGAGGCAGAGGAACCTGAAGGCAAAATGCGAATGGAAAGTAATGAACAGAAAGATAACACACATATGATACCAGAAAATGAAGGGGATGTAAACAGCATTAATTTGCAAGAAACAACAGGTGCAGTAGCCGATTGCAAAGATCAGCAGCTATCTGTTAATAAACAAATTCAGGGAGAGGTTGCAAGACTGCATCTCCATTCGTTTCCCTATGTCAGGAAGTGAGTGAAATTAATAAAGAATGAGGGAGTGGTGGCCAAACTGAAATCACGGTCAACATCGAAGGGCAGACGCCGTCAACCAAAATTGCAAAAGCGTCTGCTGCTGCTCCATATAAGCCACAAAGTAAAATACCGACGCAGCCAAAATGAGAATGTAGCTCGTAACCAAGGGAAGGCAAAATTCGGTAGGGGCGACCCAAGCCCAAAGAATTTCAGTCCGAAACGGTCCTACACGAATCACTGGAGGAAAAATCAGAAAGTTTACCAGGAAATCAGTCTGCTTGCGGTACAAGAGAAAACATCAGCAGTAGAAAAAAACCGGGACAGTAACTAATAAACTGATTGAAGTGTTATTCTATGTTCAGCCTTCCGAGAAAACTGTTACAGCTTAACTGATCCCTGAACCACAGGAAACTAAATTAGTTCATCAAAACAACTACATAGTGACAACACAATGACGCAATCTTATTCTGTCACCACTATAAACATAAATAAAATTATGACCAGTTTGAGATTATCGGCCCTTAAGAAATTATTTTGTACGAATCCGCGACTGATATTGCCCTGTTACAAGAAGTTCTAATTTCGAATTTGGTAATTCCCGGTTTTGTCAGTTTCATGAATGTGTCTCCTGAAAGAAGTTTTGGAACAGCTATTTTGGTGAGGGAAGGGATTACAGTAAGTGAGGTGGAACGACTGGAATCCGGAAGGGGAATAGGACTAAATATCTATGCCATGACTATCATCAACTTGTACGCCCCTTCAGGAAGTTCTCATCAAACTCACAGTGTTCGTGTCTTCAAAGATGACCTGATATACTTGTTAAGGAAAACTCCAAGACAGTTATTACTTGGAGCTGATTTTAATTGTGTTTTAAATTGAAAAGATCAGTTACCTAATATCAATTGCTCAAGT
This sequence comes from Schistocerca piceifrons, assembly GCF_021461385.2. Lineage (NCBI taxonomy): Eukaryota > Metazoa > Arthropoda > Insecta > Orthoptera > Acrididae > Schistocerca > Schistocerca piceifrons. The sequence continues at coordinate 191,005,879 of NC_060142.1, read as the reverse complement.
GAACTAAAACAACTAGCTACTGGTTCAAAATTAAAGGATATATGGGATTTCACTTATGTCATGGCAACATCACGTAGCAGGATTGATAGACTATTTATTTCTAAAAATATGCCACTGCTATTGACTGGTAGGTTAAAATGGCAAAGCCAAAGTTGAGGAAGGTTCTTATTCAATACAGTGCCCAAAGAGAAAGGGATATGAAATGCACTATGGAATATTACTATTCCGTTTTGATAGATCTATATGATCAAGTCTCAGCAGGTTCCTCACTTTGGATAGCAGTAGATTGATTTTGTATGTTCTGGCTCACTAGCTCAATTTTATTAAAAAAAAAAATTGTTCTTTAACACTCACAATTTTTTATTTTTCACAAAATTGACCAAGTTATCCAGAACATACAAAATGAATCTACTATCCCTTTTACCTAATTATAATATAATATAATATTATATAATCTAACATAACATAATATAATATAATATAATAATAACTATAATAAAAAATCATTTATTTTACATACATTTCCCGTAGGTGAATCTAATGTAATTAAATAAATTAGGTAATGAACTATAATTTTTAAAAAAACAATTTTTAAAAACGGAATTTTTTACGTCTTTTCTTACTTCAAAAAATTGTCCTATTTTTGAATTTTGTGAAAAACGTGTTTTTTCAAATTATTTTAAAGAATAAGTATATAAAAATCATTTTTTACAACTTTTTCTTGGCGCCAAGGATTGTCCTATTTTTGACTTTTGTGAAAAACGAGTTTTTTAAAATAATTTTCAAAACAATTTTTAAAAAAGCTTTTTTACATTATTTTCTTAGTCCCAAAATTTATCCTATATTTCGACTTTTGTTAAAAACGTTTTTTTAAAATTATTTTCGTAATAAATTTTTAAAAAAGCATTTTTATAACATTTTCTTAACCCCAAAAAATTGTCCTATTTTTGACTTATGTGAAAAACTTGTTTTTTAAAATTATATTAAAGAATAAGTACATAAAACTATTTACTTTCTGCTTTAGCAGCCATAAGATTGTATAGATGAGGTAAATATGATTTCAGGACGTAAATTTTTAGACTCTGGTGTTTTTAAAAAGTCTAAATCAGGTAGGTAAGAAAATTACTTTACTGTCAGCTACTATTTGAATGTAAGTAAATTAATTAAAAAAATAATTTTTTAAAGAATTACACATTGTTAACTCTACATCATGAAATTCATTATTTCTATTTTTAAGTTTCTTCATTCCTTTACATTTCAGTTTAATTTGTCCTTTTTTAATTACTAATATATTTATTTTTATTATTTGGTATTAGCTCTATTTCTTTATCATCATACCTAAGTTGTTTTACAAAAATATGTGAAACATAACCATATAACTCATATAGGTACAACTCATATAGGTACAAATGCAGGTTGTTTTAGTTTTAAATTACACACATTACAAAATGCAGCAATATATTTTCCAGTTAAGTGATCATGATCATGAACTTTTTTATTCTCTTTTGTATAAGGACATTTACATAGTGTACAACTTTAGATTTAAGAACCATTTTGTATTCTTCAAGTGTAAGTGGTTTCATTTCTTCAATTACACAATATATTCTTCCAATTTCTTCAGCTTCTTGTTTTTACATTCTACAAATTTTTTATGACAATTTGGTCCTCATAAACAACAGGATCTTTATAATTTCAATGTATATATTTAATATAATAACAAAATCCACCTCATTCATGTTTTGATATTTCATCGTATATGGTGTTTCGGGATTGGGTTCACAATTATCCATTTTTAAAAGTAAACTTTCAAAATCAGTATATATTACAAATGGAACCTTTTGTGTAAATTGATAATTTTTAAACTGTACATATTCTCCTTCACATGGCATTTCAACCTTTAATGGTTTATTAGTTAAACAATTTTTTGTGTGTTCATCTAATTTTTCTTTACTATTAAAATGAAGTAAACATAAATCAAGAATCGATTTTACTTCAGTATGTTTAATCATTTGACTTGATACAAGTCAAGGAATATTTTTTATGTAACAATAACGTGAATTATTATCTTTCTTGAAATAAAGTTGACTTACATGTATTTCTTTTTTAGATTTTGTTATTTTTAATGGATACACTTGATAATTTTCATCTTCATCATCAAATGAATAAACATTAATAGATACATTAATTATATTTTCATCTTTTTTTTATCGAGATCAAGGACAACATCTTTATATTTTGTTATCTTTCTGCATTTTTATCTACAGGAAACAAAGCTGATTTTATAGCCGACAGAAAACATTTTTGATCATTATTTTTCACATTAACACATGCTTTTTTACTTTTATATTATGTGGTAAATCAATATAAGATGATCCTCTTAGACGAACATATTTGTTAATTGCTAGTTGTAAACCAATTATTATATTTAATGACCTTCATGATCCTTGTGCTTGAAAATATGTCTTTACCATATTTGTTTTTTTTATTAAAATCATTTTCTGTTAAAATTGTATAGTTTGGTGTTTGTTATCCAAATTCTTGCACTTTTTCATTTATTTCATTAGTTTGTAGTTTATATTCACAATATAAATTAAAATTTATCTTTAGTCCATGATTTACTTTCAAATAGTCTTAAAAATTTTTGTTTTTACTGCATTTAAGAAATGATTAAGATCAAGTACATCTATAATATTTTCTAAATTAATAGTTTGTAATTTGTCTGCAAATGCCTTTTCAACTAAGTAATCTTTAATTGTTTTTCTATCTTTTGATTTTACAAGTATATTTGTAGAAAATGGGAATATTCTTCTTAATGGTTTATCATCTTTAGTTAGAAAAACAACATAAATATCATAATATGGTAACTTTTTCCAAAGATTGTCACTTACTTTGATATTATTATTTTTAAAAATATTTGTTTGATTATCTCTTACTGCTTTGGGTATATAAATATTAACAATATTTTAATATTTTTCGCTTGTTTCACTTAGATAATTTTTATGATTTTCACTTACTTCAAACGTATTATTATTTTTAACAATATTTGTATTATTTTCACTTACTACAGATGTATTATTTCTAACAATATTGGATGATTACTTAGATAATTGAACAATTACTAATAATAAATCTAATTACGACAGCTTTACATAAACTTGAATATCCTCATTCTACAAAATTCACCAAGTCTTGCAACAGTATATCGTTGTAATTGATTAGCAACTTGTTGTAGTTGAACAGCAATGTTACTTTTCATTTTGCCCTTCTATTTATTACAATAAAATTTATTAGATTTGTAAAATATATTTCTTGGATAAAGTCATAATTAATTAATAGATGGACAAAGATTATTATTTAATAAATAATTAACCAAAAAGAAAATTAGTTTAACAATCAATTAGTTTTTAAACAAGTAATTTAACAATCAACTAGTTTTTAAACATTTAATTTCACAATCAATTAGTTTATGAACAATTAATTTATTATATACTTTAACAATCAATTAGTTATAAACATATAGTTTAACAATCAATAAGTTTATTAGTTTAAAAATCAATTAGTTAGCTCATGTACTTATTACAAAAACATTCATCAGATTTGTAAAAATTATTTTTATTAAATAAAAATGATATTTATTTAATAGATTCATAGATAGTTAATCACAATGGATTATTATTTAAAGTTAAAGTTTTCTTATTCTGAATATATTCTAAGGTACATTTCTTACATTTATTATTATGATTATCTTTATCTGATGGATTTATTTAAAAAAACAATTTTAATCTTTAATTTCTTGACATATTTTACATTTCTTTTTTTCTTCATTGCCAATTTCTTCATTATTCACTGTAGATTCATTTTCCATTTTCATACCTTCTTCACTTGGATTTGGTCTTACATGTTTCTTAAAATAATATGTGGCAACACTTTTTCCACGTACACAATGAATTTGATTTTTATTTAAACATAGTCTACATATAGTTCTATAACTATATGATATAAGATGAACATCAACAAAAGCAAAAAGATGATAATGGAATGTAGTCAAATTAAGTCGGGTGATGCTGAGGGAATTAGATTAGGAAATGAGACACTTAAAGTAGTAAAGGAGTTTTGCTATTTGGGGAGCAAAATAATTGATGATGGTTGAAGTAGAGAGGATATAAAATGTAGACTGGCAGTAGCAAGGAAAGCGTGTCTGAAGAAGGGAAGTTTGTTAACATCGAGTATAGATTTAAGTGTCAGGAAGTCATTTCTGAAAGTATTTGTATGGAGTGTAGCCATGTATGGAAGTGAAATATGGACGATAAATAGTTTGGACAAGAAGAGAATAGAAGCTTGGTGCTACAGAAGAATGCTGAAGATTAGATGGGTAGATCACATAACTAATGAGGAGGTACTGAATACGATTGGGGAGAAGAGAAGTTTGTGGCACAACTGGACCAGAAGAAGGGATCGGTTGGTAGGACATGTTCTGAGGCATCAAGGGATCATCAATTTAGTATTGGGGGGCAGTGTGGAGGGTAAAAATCGTAGAGGGAGACCAAGAGATGAATACACTAAGCAGATTCAGAAGGACGTAGGTTGCAGTAGATACTGGGAGATGAAGAAGCTTGCACAGGATAGAGTAGCATGGAGAGCTGCATCAAACCAGTCTCAGGACTGAAGACCACAACAACAGCTACAACAACCATCTTTTGTATACTTTTGTAAAGTGAAATTATGAATTGATTTCTCTGTATTACAATATTTACCAAATTTAGTTTTCACAGAACAATGTTCTTGAACTTGAATGTGCTCCATTTATATAGAAAAAAATTTATTGGAATTGTAAAAAAGTAAATTTTCATAATTTTAAATTATTCATGAAAATTATTTTAAAAATAACCATCACCAATAATCATCATCTTGATATGCTGCTTCATCTAAAGCATCAAACATTGCATTAATATCAATTATTTCATTTTTTCTGGTACTTTATTTTTCATAATAGTTCTACAAAGTGGACAATTTTCTTTTTCCTTTAACCATCATCAATACATTCTTTATTAAAAATATGATTGCAATTTGTTTTAACAAATTGATTAATATTTTCATCACTTAAACAAATATGACATCAATATCTTTACCACATACCTCAATTAGTACATAAGTTTCTTTTAGTTTAGTTCGCATTTCATATTGGTTCTCCATTTATAAGAAACAATTTTTATTAAATTTATGTAAAGTTAAATTCTCTAATTAGTTTACTGTATCTTTCAATATATTTATTATTTTATGAATTAATTCAGATGTTTCATGACAATCAATACCAAACAAAGATAAATCAGTTGTACCAGTTCTAAGTTTTTTTTGTAAATTGGCTGTATCCATAGAAAATATAATCTTTGAAAAAATACAACAAACCTTTTGGGCATCTATACGCTGAATTCATTTTTGGTGGTAATACTTCTTGTTATAGTTCCCCGTGATTTCTATGTAAAATTACATTTATCTAATTCTATTCGTTAAACAATAAAAATGTTCTACCTGAATAAGGGTTTACTATACTATTCAATAAAAAAAGTTTACCTAATCCTATTGTAGTTATTGGTTTTGGATATCGCGAAATTAATTGTAATGTGTGTAAATTTACTATGTAAAACATATTGTCAACAAATATGTCAATATCACCATTTTGTCTTTGATATATTCCATCTATTTTTTTTAAATCTTGGGGTAAAAATGTGAACCAATTGGTTATTAATTGTGCTTTATTCTCATTTATCGAAACGCACTTATAATGAAAAATATACAAAATCCCACTTGCAAATAGTAGGTGATCAAATTTTTAAGTTTACTTAATCATTCAGTTGGTATTGGTGACATAGTAGTAGCAGTAGTTGTTGTTTTTGTTGTTGGTGGTGCTGTATTTGTTTGTTTTCCATATAAACTTTGAATAGAATCCATGTCGTCTTGTGATAATTCTACATGTGAACCATTATAGTAAGGATACATTATTGATTCAAATACATCTGAATGTTCTAAACCTAATGCATGACCAATTTCATCTACTATAACTTCAAATAGATTTGTTTGATATTTTGGTGTGCTTTTATCAATTTCCAAGTACCAGTTTTCATGTTTATCCATATGCATTTGTAATGGATCATTATTCCTATTTGGAAAAAAGCTGACCTAACACATTTCCTTTTCCATCTTACTCCTTACGTCAACTTTGCCCATTACATTCATATGAATGTATTCGTCTTTTACCAGTAATAAAAATATCAGGATCATTGACATCATGTATAAACTGAATACCACTATGTTTCTGCCATAAACTATAAGCCGCATTTGTTAATTCTAATACTTTTTTATTTACTCCTTTATAATTCTATTTTATATTCTTTTTAATCCATTTATACATACTAGTTCTATAACTGTCAAATGAATCTCTTTCACCACATCTTGAGTTGTTCATAAAATGTAACGTTACTTCTTTTAACTCACCAGTAACCTCATGATTGTTAGTTGAAAAAACATTATTGATTCTCTTAATAATTCATCACTAACTTGGGTTATTGCAGTTTTTGTTTGAAATATCTAATTAACCAAAATAAATTAAATATTTAGCTGCCTTATTCTTTTGCAGTTCTAAGCCCGGTGCAGCTACTATTATTTTCACAAACAGCAATAACACAAATAATATACATAATAACACAATAATACAATACATGAAGTTTATTCGTTTACAATTTAATTTAATCAGAAATACAAACTAAAAATTTCACATAATATTTATTCTTGCAAAACTAATAAAAAAATTTTCTCTTAAATGGTATCGATAGTAGATATGTTCAACATCAAGTTTACCAACAACAATAAACAAGTTTTTATGGTTATTGGTGAAGAAAATAATCCATGGTTTAAAGCAAAAGATGTTGCTGATATTTTAGAATATAATCAAACACATAAAGCTTTTTAAACATGTTGATGAAGATGATAAAGAATTATTAGAAAATCTTAGACCATCCAATTTGGACGATCTCTCATATAACGAAAAAAACACTATGTTCAGTAGCAATCAGGATTATATTCAATGATTTTATCTTCTAAAGAAGATGAAGTTAAACAATTTAAAAATGGGTTACTCATGAAATTTTACCATAAAATCGAAAACATGGCGAATATAAGATTAGAATGGAGATGATTGATGCTTACAAATATAAAATAAAACATAAAGATAATTGGTACAACAACTACAAGAATTGAATAAATTAAACACAGAAATAATATAATTTAATGATGTTAGAATTGAATTGAAAGATGATCGTATACAAAATTTGAGAGAAACAGTTAATATTGCTTCGGAAATAACAGGTAAAAGAAATTAAGAAATAAATAGTTTATTGCCGCATGTAGTTCCTAAAACAATTGATGACAGTTGAAGACCAACATTCTTTCTTTCCAAATTATTTTATGATGAATGTGAATATAGCTATTATGTCATTAGACACAATGAAAAAATTTACATAAACTACTATATAAAATCGAAGATAGACACCAAATTGTGATGAAATGTTAAGATTCAATTATAATCCTAGTTCAGTAAACCTATATCACTGAATGAAAGATAATATGAGGACTGTCTGTCATATGATCTATTTGAATATTTTGAATAACTATACACAAGAGCAATGGATTAGTGATATAATTAGTCTTAATCAAACTGAACTACTGTAAAATATCTTTATTTACCCAACTGTTATGTGAATTATTAAAACCTAACCATATAACATAAACTTTATTATCTTTCTTTTTTAAAACTTTTTCAACTAAGTATACATCTGGATATTTAGTTTTCTGTAGCTCTTTTTCATAAAAAGTTTCTTTTATATCTTGTAATGTATATATAATTGGGTTAGAATGAATAACGTTTTCAATTTCGAATACTTCTGTTGACCAATTTGCTGTATATCCTTTTTCATAAAGACCTTTAAGTTTACTAATTCTCGCTTTATCACCTTTTCTAAATTTTTGCTTTCTCATTAGCGTCAGCTGAAGCAGACTTTAGTCTGCAACTAGATATAATGTTACTAATTTTTAAATCTTTTTCATTAACTTCTATTGGTTTCATTTTTATTGTTGGTTGTTTTGTATTATTATATTTATCAATTAGATCTTTAACTAAATTTATTCCTTTATAATTTCCTTGTAAAGCAAATTTCTTCCACAGTCTTTCTTCAAGTGTTCTGTTAAATTGTTCAACAACAGATGCTTTTAATTCTGAAAAAGTTGAATAATGTTTAATGTTATATTTCTTTGTTAATTCTTTAAATTCGTTATTATTAAATTCTTTACCATTATCTGTTTGTAAATTATGTGGCTGTCTAATGATAAGTATTTTTTGAAAAGCATCAACTATATTTTTATTTGTTTTATCTTTAATAGGAACAGCCCTTGCAAATTTCGAAAAGACATCAATAACAGTCAATAAAAATTTATATCCTTTATTTATTTTAGAAATACCTCTTAAAATACTATAATCCATTTCAACTAAATCCGCTTGCCATAAATCATCTATATTAAAAGAAATAACATTTATTCTTTTAAAATTCTTTCTCATTGGTTTATGTAATTCATTAATTATTTTATCACGAATATTATTCTTATTTAAACCTTCACCAGCACTATCAAAATTTTTTTAACAAATTTACTCTATTTACTTTCACATACTGTACAAATACGTTCAATTCTTTGTCTATCGTTTTTAGTTGTTTCTCTATGTGGATTATGTGTATCAGTAACCTTTTTACACTTTAAACAGTAAATACGATAGTCACGTGAAGTATGATTTTACATTTATATATATAAAAATTTAAATAGATTAAAAAAGTTTAATAAAGTTAAAATTAATCTGATTTTTCCAATACTTTTTTATCTAAGCTATTTTTAATTTCTGATGGTAATTATTTAACATAACTTTCTACTGAATCAATTTTATTTAGTGCATTAACAAGATATCTTTTTGTGTCGTTTATTTCTTTATTATTATGTTCCAATATACCATCTATAATACCATTTATTTGGTTTAACTCTCAAAGAATCTTGTTATATTCTTGTTTATTAACATAGTTATTAAAAGCTTTTTCTATTTCCATTTTTGTAAAAATTTCTTAAAAGTGTTAAATTTATCTTGATGAATCTGATTGTTTTCATAAATTTGTGTATTGTTGACATAGTTATTAAATTGTGTTAGAATGCTTGTGTATTGAGGTTTTGTAACATATTACTTTTCTAAGTATTGTTTAGTAACAGCATCATAACGATTAATTCGATCTTTTAAATCTACTAATCTTCTATCTTTAAAACCGACATAAGATTTAGTTACTTTAAAAATTACATGAAATTCTTTGTTAAGTTGTTTAATAACACTTTCTATTTTTGGATCAAGTTTTGCATATAGTTGTTCAGTTAAGTCTGATAATGTATTTCCATTACCTTTAGGTTTGCGGCTTATTTCCAAAACTTTCCATTTATTAAATCTGAAATATCATTAAAATTATAGTTCTCACATGACGAATAAACACAAATGATCACAAAATACTTCATCAAAATTTTTGTATTTTTCCTGTATTGTAGTATATTTCATTTTTTCCTATTTTTTGGTATATTATTGTTTTTATCTTTTTTAGAATTATTTTTATAGTAACAAATCAAATGTGTACCAGGATTCTCAGATGTATTTAAATTAACTACACCACATTCAATTTTAAATCGTATATTTACTAATTCATCAATCATGTATACACCACGAAAGTGTTTCAGTTTTAATTGTTAAGTATGTTCTTCTTTATCAAAATTACTTTTGTATTAGGATATTTATCAATTACTTTGCCAAATTTTTTTTCGTTTTCTTTATTCCAGTTCCAGTTTTCTTTTCCATTTCTAACTTATGTCTTTTTGTTCTTCTAATTCTTTATCAGCTTTCTTCTTTTTTATAACTGCATTTGCAATTGCTATGGTCTATCAGCTAGAGAACCAATTGTTACTAAATAAGGTAATGCAGCTAACACTAATCCACCTTCATGTCGTGTTAGTCCTTTACCATCATTCTTTTTTGTTAACTACTCAATATTTTTTTTAGCAACAGGAATACCTAATATTATATGTAAATTTCCAGCAACTTTCTTTTCTTTTTTCCTTTTCTGAACATCTGTTAAAAATGGTTCAATTGCATTTAATTGTTCATTATTTAACTTTAATTTAATTGACTTTGGTTTAGTTTTACCACTGCGTAGCAAAGTATAATCAATTCTAAAGTTATTCATTTAGATAGTTAAAAATGTAATAAAGATTATTAAATTGATAATCCCCAACCATTTTCATCAACATTAATTCCCATACCTAATTTTCGTTTTCCATGCATTTTTCCTGCTGTTGCTGCAAATTTTACACCAAATGAAGCATCATTTACAATCATTCTTTCTTTTGAAGCTAATTGAAGTTCTTTATCAGCTATATATCTTTTTTCTAAATCTTTATTATCTTTATAAGCAATATCACGTTTTTTACAGGCTTCTTCTAATGGATTTATACCTTTATCACATTTAGCTAATCTTTCTTCTAATTTCATTTCTGGACCACAATAATTATGAATAGGGAGATGCATTTCAAATGGTAATTTGTTAATTAAAGTATTTACTACCCATTTTCCGTATTTATCACTTTTACAAAATCTATGTGGAAGATTATTCAACAATCTAATTAAATATATAATTCCTTTCAGATTATCAATTATAAAATCACTAAATTTATTTGTTAAAATTTGTGCAATATTAACTTTTTCATTATGATAATTCTTATTTCCAGCTAGTTCTTCACCGTGAATAACTGGTACTCTATCAATTAATTGTCTACCATCGTTTAACCAAACATATTTAATTGGTTTTTCTGTATATTTTTTTATTAAACCATTTCCAATAGCTTCACTTGATGTTGAAGAATCTGATGATGGGAGTTGATATCCTTTTGGAAAATATACATTAACGATTTCTTTTATCAGTTTATTGTATTTTTTACCTCTACTTGATTTGATTTAATTTGGATTACTTTCAGAATATAGTGCTCCTGAACGATACAATATATCTGCATGATTTGATAAATCAACAGAGTTAAACTTTTCATTTAAATCATCTATAGTAATTTGTGTTTTAGTTAAATGATTCATTAATCAATCTGTACCTACATATTCTTTTGCACCAACTTTTAATCTATAACCGTTAAGTATTACAGGTAATTTACCAACAAATTTAAATGCTCCCACAGGTTTTAATCCAAAAGTTGGATCTTCACTATGATTAATATACTTTAACATTCTTTCACTTACATCTATTAACATTTTTTTACTAACAGTTGCTTGTGCTTCATCAGCATTATCATTATCATACTGTACCTCTTTAATTTTTGTAGCATTATCAGATTGTTTCACCTCTGTTGTTTTCCTTAATTGTTTCTCTTGTTCATATGTATTAAATATATCTTTAATTTCTGATTCACTTAATGTATAATCATATTTTCCAGAAATATTATCATCGGACCAATCTTTTAATGGTTTAATTGGTGACAAGTCTCCAAAATCTACTATATGATGACGGTATGGAGTCATTTGTTTTTCAACTTCTCTGATTTCTTCAATTGCTTTTAAAACATTATCACCTGAACCTTCAATAACTTTTTTTACTTTTTCCCGGGAGATACGGGAAGGTTTCAATTAGATTACATCATGGTCAGACAGAGATTCCGAAATCAGATACTGGATTGTAAGGCATACCAAGGAGCACATATAGACTCAAGTCACAATATAGTAGTGATGAAGAGTAGGCTGAAGTTCAAGACATTAGTCAGGAAGAATCAATATGCAAAGAAGTGGGATACAGAAGTACTAAGGAATGACGACATACATTTGAAGTTCTCTAACACTACAGATACAGCAATAAGGAATAGCGCAGTAGGCAGTACAGTTGAAGAGGAATGGACATCTCCAAAAAGGGCCATCGCAGAAGTTGGGAAGGAAAACATAGGTACAAAGAAGGTAGCTGCGAAGAAACCATGGGTAACAGAAGAAATACTTCAGTTGATTGATGAAAGGAGGAAGTACAAACATGTTCCCGGAAAATCAGGACTACAGAAATACAAGTCGCTGAGGAATGAAATAAATAGGAAGTGCAGGGAAGCTAAGACGAAATGGCTGCAGGAAAAATGTGAAGACATCGAAAAAGATATGATTGTCGGAAGGACAGACTCAGCATACAGGAAAGTCAAAACAACCTTTGGTGACATTAAAAGCAATGGTGGTAACATTAAGAGTGCAACGGGAATTCCACTGTTAAATGCAGAGGAGAGAGCAGATAGGTGGAAAGAATACATTGAAAGCCTCTATGAGGGTGAAGATTTGTCTGATATGATAGAAGAAGAAACAGGAGTCGATTTAGAGGAAATAGGGGATCCAGTATTAGAATCGGAATTTAAAAGAACTTTGGAGGACTTACGGTCAAATAAGGCAGTAGGGATAAATAACATTCCATCAGAATTTCTAAAATCGTTGGCGGAAGTGGCAACAAAACGACTATTCACGTTGGTGTGTAGAATATATGAGTCTGGCGACATACCATCTGACTTTTGGAAAAGCATCATCCACACAATTCCGAAGACGGCAAGAGCTGACAAGTGCGAGAATTATCGCACAATCAGCTTAACAGCTCATGCATTGAAGCTGCTTACAAGAATAATATACAGAAGAATGGAAAAGAAAATTGAGAATGCGCTAGGTGATGATCAGTTTGGCTTTAGGAAAAGTAAAGGGAAGAGAGAGGCAATTCTGACGTTACGGCTGATAATGGAAGCAAGGCTAAAGAAAAATCAAGACATGTTCATAGGGTTTGTCGACCTGGAAAAAGCGTTCGACAATATAAAATGGTGCAAGCTGTTCGAGATTCTGAAAAAAGTAGGGGTAAGCTATAGGGAGAGACGAGTCATATACAATATGTACAACAACCAAGAGGTAATAATAAGAGTGGACGATCAAGAACGAAGTGCTCGTATTAAGAAGGGTGTAAGACAAGGCTGTAGCCTTTCACCCCTACTCTTCAATCTGTACATTGTGGAAGCAATGATGGAAATAAAAGAAAGGTTCAGGAGTGGAATTAAAATACAAGGTGAAAGTATATCAATGATACAATTTGCTGATGACATTGGTATCCTGAGTGAAAGCGGAGAAGAATTAAATGATCTGCTGAACAGAATGAACAGTCTAATGAGTACACAGTATGGTTTGAGAGTAAATCGGAGAAAGACGAAGGTAATGAGAAGTAGTAGAAATGAGAACAGCAAGAAACTTAACATCAGGATTGATGGTCACGAAGTCAATGAAGTTCAGGAATTCTGCTACCTAGGCAGTAAAATAACCAATGATGGACGGAGCAAGGAGGACATCAAAAGCAGACTCGCTATGGTGAAAAAGGCATTTCTGGCCAAGAGAAGTCTACTAATATCAAATACCGGCCTTAATTTGAGGAAGAAATTTCTGAGGATGTACGTCTGGAGTACAGCATTGTATGGTGGTGAAACATGGACTGTGGGAAAACCGGAACAGAAGAGAATCGAAGCATTTGAGATGTGGTGCTGTAGACGAATGTTGAAAATTAGGTGGACTGATAAGGTAAGGAATGAGGAGGTTCTACGCAGAATCGGAGAGGAAAGGAATATGTGGAAAACACTGATAAGGAGAAGGGACAGGATGATAGGACATCTGCTAAGACATGAGGGAATGACTTCCATAGTACTAGAGGGAGCTGTAGAGGGCAAAAACTGTAGAGGAAGACAGAGATTGGAATACGTCAAGAAAATAATTGAGGACGTAGGTTGCAAGTGCTACTCTGAGATGAAGAGGTTAGCACAGGAAAGGAATTCGTGGCGGGCCGCATCAAACCAGTCAGTAGGCTGATGACCAAAAAGAAAAAAAAAATAAAGCATCAATAACAGGTGATCTTCCTTTTTATATTTTTCATATGCTGTTCCTGGTTGCTTTTTCCAGAGCTGATACTGTTCTTGTAATTCTTCAGCTTTCTTTCTATTTTGTTTAGCTTGTTTAATGACTTCTTCATCATACTTTGCAAACATTTATTAAGGAAGAAAAAACATTAATTATGTTTAACGTTTATGTTTATGTTTAGGTTTTTCATTTAATATTAAAGTTAATGTTTTTATTTAATGTTTACATTGTTAAGAAATGTTGTATTTTATTTATAAACTTACCTTCATTTGGTTTTCAAGATGTATCTATTGTGAAAAATCCAAATTCATCATTCCAACGTTTACTACATTTTTCTTTACAATTATCAAACTTTAAATCTCCACCAACCAACTCATGGTAAATATGATATAAATTTGTATCATCATGTCCAAATATATTTAAAAAATTTAAATTGTCTCTGACTAACTGTTTAGGTATTTCTGTATATGTTTGAGCTAAAAAAAGCTTTGTGTCTTCCTCTAGTAAAATATTCTCTTACAATTTCTTGGTTTACTAAAATGAAATCATCGAGTACCACAACTGAATTATTTTCGCATTCATCTAATGGAATAATTTCTTCATTATTTTCAATGAAACTAACAATATTTACATTAATTTTATCTTTAATTTTTTTACATTGTTTTATAAGTTCTTGATACTTTGGCTGATCTAAACGTTTTGAATAAATATCTAAATGTTTAATTTTATCCCAATTCAACCATCCTGGAGCTAAAATATAACTATCAATCATTAACGTTGTTTTTCCATAACCAGTTGGTCCACTTATTGCCCATCTAATAGAATTTGGTAAAAGTTTACCATGTTTGTTTTCTAACTTATTTTCTGGTATTCTTACTTTAGGTTCCCAATCTGTTTTGTTCATTTATTTAATAATTTTTTCAGTAGTAAATCTTGGCGATATTACTTGTGCGGTTGATTTCCTTTTGGTTCCTGGCCACACAGGTATTCTGGGTAAAGAACTTGGTAATCATCCTGATTGGGGGGGGGGGGGGGGGGGGGGCGGCGGCACCTACACTCCATTCTACAGATTAACATCAAATCCCTTTTTGCTCAATTATGGACTGACCCTTGGAAGGCTACCCCCTGTCTAATAAACTTTGTGCAATCCAGGAGACTCACACCATGTGGTGTTCTCCCCTCTGCCTCTACCGTGCTCTGCTGTCTTCGTATTGGCCATACTAAGTTGACCCATAGTTTTTTACTTCACACTGAGTGCTCCTGCCCCCTCCTCCCCCTTTTAGTTGTGACGCTCCTCTCACAGTGATCAATATTTTGCTGGACTGTCCCCACCTATTGGCCCCTTCGTGATGAATGTACTCTCCTACGTTTCTTGTCTTGGGTGTTAGTGGACCACCTCACAAGTTATGTCGGTTCTCCATTTTCTTTGTGAAAGTGGTTTGTACTCTCAGCTTTAAGTTCCTGAATTTTCCTCTGGAATCTGTGTCTCTCAGTTAGCATAGGCATCAGTTATTGAGGCCTCCACACTACCCAGGTTCTCCCTGCATTTTCCCAACATTGTATCTGGTCTGTTGTGCAGTTTTGTTTCCTCTTTTCCTGTGTCTTCTTCCCATCATGTTGTCCCCATTGTATCATCATAATGGTGTGATGTGGGTGTCGGGATGAGTTGGTGGTGGTGCTGGTGCTCCATTGCATCTAGTGTTTCTGGGGCACCACTGCTCTCCCTGTTTCCACCCAACCTTCTGTTCTTTCTTCTTTCTGTTGTCCTGATGTCCTTTTCCCTCTTTGTTTGCCCATTTCCCTTCCCCTTTAGATTAGATTAGATAGTTCCATGGATCATGAATACGATATTTCGTAATGATGTGGAACGAGTCGAATTTTCCAATACATGACATAATTAGGTTAATTTAACAACATACTTAAGTTAATATAACAACTTTATTTTTTTGTGTTTTTTAGTTTTTCTTTTTATTTTATTTTTTTTTATTTTTTAAATATTTTTTTCCTTAATTTATATCTAAAAATTCCTCTATGGAGTAGAAGGAGTTGTCATTCAGAAATTCTTTTAATTTCTTCTTAAATACTTGTTGGTTATCTGTCAGACTTTTGATACTATTTGGTAAGTGACCAAAGACTTTAGTGCCAGTATAATTCACCCCTTTCTGTGCCAAAGTTAGATTTAATCTTGAATAGTGAAGATCATCTTTTCTCCTAGTATTGTACTTATGCACACTGCTATTACTTTTGAATTGGGTTTGGTTGTTAATAACAAATTTCATAAGAGAGTATATATACTGAGAAGCTACTGTGAATATCCCTAGGTCCTTAAATAAATGTCTGCAGGATGATCGTGGGTGGACTCCAGCTATTATTCTGATTACACGCTCTTGTGCAATAAATACTTTATTCCTCAGTGATGAATTCCCCCAAAATATGATGCCATATGAAAGCAATGAGTGAAAATAGGCGTAGTAAGCTAATTTACTAAGATGTTTATCACCAAAATTTGCAATGACCCTTATTGCATAAGTAGCTGAACTCAAACGTTTCAGCAGATCATCAATGTGTTTCTTCCAATTTAATCTCTCATCAATGGACACACCTAAAAATTTGGAATATTCTACCTTAGCTATATGCTTCTGATTAAGGTCTATATTTATTAATGGCATCATACCATTCCCTGTACGGAACTGTATGTCCTATCAAAATTCAGTGAGAGTCCGTTTACAAGGAACCACTTAGTAATTTTCTGAAAGACAGTATTGACAATTTCATCAGTTAATTCTTGTTTGTCAGGTGTGATTACTATACCTGTATCATCAGCAAAGAGAACTAACTTTGCCTCTTCATGAATATAGAATGGCAAGTCATTAATATATAATAAGAACAACAAAGGACCCAAGACTGACCCATTCTTGATAGTTCCCCAGTTTGAGGAATGTGCTGATCTTTGCATGTTACGAGAACTACTTATTTCAACTTTCTGCACTCTTCCAGTTAGGTACGAATTAAACCATTTGTGCACTGTCCCACTCATGCCACAATACTTGAGCTTGTCTAGCAGAATTTCATGATTTACACAATCAAAAGCCTTTGAGAGATCACAAAAAATCCCAATGGGAGGTGTTCGGTTATTCAGATCATTCAAAATTTGACTGGTGAAAGCATATATGGCATTTTCTGTTGAAAAACCTTTCTGGAAACCAAACTGACATTTTGTTAGTACTTCATTTTTACAGATATGTGAAGCTACTCTTGAATACATTACTTTCTCAAAAATTTTGGATAAAGCTGTTAGAAGGGAGATTGGACGGTAATTGTTGACATCAGATCTATCCCCCTTTTTATGCAAAGGTATAACAATAGCATATTTCAGTCTATCAGGGAAAATGCCCTGTTCCAGAGAGCTATTACACAGGTGGCTGAGAATCTTACTTATCTGTTGAGAACAAGCTTTTAGTATTTTGCTGGAAATGCCATCAATTCCATGTGAGTTTTTGCTTTTAAGCAAATTTATTATTTTCCTAATTTCAGAGGGAGAAGTGGGTGAGATTTCAATTGTATCAAATTGCATAGGTATGGCCTCTTCCCCCCCTCCCCCCCCCCCCCATGAACCATGGACCTTGCCGTTGGTGGGGAGGCTTGCGTGTCTCAGCGATACAGATAGCCGCACCGTAGGTACAACCACAACGGAGGGGTATCTGTTGAGAGGCCAGACAAACGTGTGGTTCCTGAAGAGGGGCAGCAGCCTTTTCAGTAGTTGCAAGGGCAACAGTCTGGATGATTGACTGATCTGGCCTTGTAACAATAACCAAAACGGCTTTGCTGTGCTGGTACTGCGAACGGCTGAAAGCAAGGGGAAACTACGGCCGTAATTTTTCCCGAGGGCATGCAGCTTTACTGTATGATTAAATGATGATGGCGTCCTCTTGGGTAAAATATTCCGGAGGTAAAATAGTCCCCCATTCGGATTTCCGGGCGGGGACTACTCAAGAGGATGTCGTTATCAGGAGAAAGAAAACTGGCGTTCTATGGATCGGAGCGTGGCATGTCAGATCCCTTAATCGGGCAGGTAGGTTAGAAAATTTAAAAAGGGAAATGGATAGGTTAAAGTTAGATATAGTGGGAATTAGTGAAGTTCGGTGGCAGGAGGAACAAGACTTCTGGTCAGGTGACTACAGGGTTATAAACACAAAGTCCAATAGGGGTAATGCAGGAGTAGGTTTAATAATGAATAGGAAAATAGGAATGCAGGTAAGCTACTACAAACAGCATAGTGAAAGCATTATTGCGGCCAAGATAGATAAGAAGCCCACACCTACTACAGTAGTACAAGTTTATATGCCAACTAGCTCTGCAGACGACGAAGAAATTGAAAAAATGTATGATGAAATAAAAGAAATTATTCAGATAGTGAAGGGAGATGAAAATTTAATAGTCATGGGTGACTGGAATTCGAGTGTAGGAAAAGGGAGAGAAGGAAACGTAGTAGGTGAATATGGATTGGGGCTAAGAAATGAAAGAGGAAGCCGCCTGATAGAATTTTGCACAGAGCACAACTTAATCATAGTTAACACTTGGTTTAAGAATCATGATAGAAGGTTGTATACATGGAAGAACCCTGGAGATACTAAAAGGTATCAGACAGATTATATAATGGTAAGACAGAGATTTAGGAACCAGGTTTTAAATTGTAAGACGTTTCCAGGGGCAGATGTGGACTCTGACCACAATCTATTGGTTATGACCTGTAGATTAAAACTGAAGAAACTGCAAAAAGGTGGGAATTTAAGGAGATGGGACCTTGATAAACTGAAAGAACCAGAGGTTGTACAGAGTTTCAGGGAGAGCATAAGGGAACAATTGATAGGAATGGGGGAAAGAAATACAGTAGAAGAAGAATGGGTAGCTCTGAGGGATGAAGTAGTGAGGGCAGCAGACGATCAAGTAGGTAAAAAGAAGAGGGTTAGTAGAAATCCTTGGGTAACAGAAGAAATATTGAATTTAATTGATGAAAGGAGAAAATATAAAAATGCAGTAAATGAAGCAGGCAAAAAGGAATACAAACGTCTCAAAAATGAGATCGACAGGAAGTGCAAAATGGCTAAGCAGGGATGGCTAGAGGACAAATGTAAGGATGTAGAGGCTTATCTCACTAGGGGTAAGATAGATACTGCCTACAGGAAAATTAAAGAGACCTTTGGAGATAAGAGAACCACATGTATGAACATCAAGAGCTCCGATGGAAACCCAGTTCTAAGCAAAGAAGGGAAAGCAGAAAGGTGGAAGGAGTATATAGAGGGTCTATACAAGGGCGATGCACTTGAGGACAATATAATGGAAATGGAAGAGGATGTAGATGAAGATGAAATGGGAGATACGATACTGCGTGAAGAGTTTGACAGAGCACTGAAGGACCTGAGTCGAAACAAGGCCCCCGGAGTAGACAACATTCCATTGGAACTACTGACGGCCTTGGGAGAGCCAGTCCTGACAAAACTCTACCATCTGGTGAGCAAAATGTATGAAACAGGCGAAATACCCTCAGACTTCAAGAAGAATATAATAATTCCAATCCCAAAGAAAGCAGGTGTTGACAGATGTGAAAATTACCGAACAATCAGTTTAATAAGCCACAGCTGCAAAGTACTAACACGAATTCTTTACAGACGAATGGAAAAACTAGTAGAAGCCGACCTCGGGGAAGATCAGTTTGGATTCCGTAGAAATACTGGAACACATGAGGCAATACTGACCTTACGACTTATCTTAGAAGAAAGATTAAGAAAAGGCAAACCTACGTTTCTAGCATTTGTAGACTTAGAGAAAGCTTTTGACAATGTTGACTGGAATACTCTCTTTCAAATTCTAAAGGTGGCAGGGGTAAAATACAGGGAGCGAAAGGCTATTTACAACTTGTACAGAAACCAGATGGCAGTTATAAGAGTCGAGGGACATGAAAGGGAAGCAGTGGTTGGGAAGGGAGTGAGACAGGGTTGTAGCCTCTCCCCGATGTTATTCAATCTCTATATTGAGCAAGCAGTAAAGGAAACAAAAGAAAAATTTGGAGTAGGTATTAAAATCCATGGAGAAGAAATAAAAATTTTGAGGTTCGCCGATGACATTGTAATTCTGGCAGAGACAGCAAAGGACTTGGAAGAGCAGTTGAACGGAATGGATGGTGTCTTGAAGGGAGGATATAAGATGAACATCAACAAAAGCAAAACGAGGATAATGGAATGTAGTCGAGTTAAGTCGGGTGATGCTGAGGGTATTAGATTAGGAAATGAGACACTTAAAGTAGTAAAGGAGTTTTGCTATTTGGGGAGCAAAATAACTGATGATGGACGAAGTAGAGAGGATATAAAATGTAGACTGGCAATGGCAAGGAAAGCGTTTCTGAAGAAGAGAAATTTGTTAACATCGAGTATAGATTTAAGTGTCAGGAAGTTATTTCTGAAAGTATTTGTATGGAGTGTAGCCATGTATGGAAGTGAAACATGGACGGTAAATAGTTTGGACAAGAAGAGAATAGCAGCTTTTGAAATGTGGTGCTACAGAAGAATGCTGAAGATTAGATGGGTAGATCACATAACTAATGAGGAAGTATTGAATAGGATTGGGGAGAAGAGAAGTTTGTGGCACAACTTGACCAGAAGAAGGGATCGGTTGGTAGGACATGTTCTGAGGCATCAAGGGATCACCAATTTAGTATTGGAGGGCAGCGTGGAGGGTAAAAATCATAGGGGGAGACCAAGAGAAGAATACACTAAGCAGATTCAGAAGGATGTAGGTTGCAGTAGGTACTGGGAGATGAAGAAGCTTGCACAGGATAGAGTAACATGGAGAGCTGCATCAAACCAGTCTCAGGACTGAAGACCACAACAACAACAACAATGGCCTCTTCCATTAACAGCCTAGCATCTTCTAATGAACACCTCAATCCTATACTATATCCACAACGTTTAGAAAATGATTATTAAAAATATTTTCAACTTCTGACTTTTTGTTCATAAAGTTTTCATTCAATTTGATGGTAATACTGTCTACCTCTGCTCTTGGTTGACCTGTTTCTCTTTTAATAATATTCCAAATTGTTTTAATTCTGGAAACATTAAAAGTGTTTCAATTGAATTGATTCTGCAGTATTTCTCTTGCTCATGTCCTTGACATTAATGCTACCAAGTTGTGTTCTTGTACAGTAATTAGTTTCCATGTTATAACATGTTAAATATAGAAAGTTTAACTGTAACCAAGCAGTAGTTTTCTTTGATGACAATATCAGTTCCAGTGCACAACTGAATTTCAAAATCTGTCTTGTGGGGTGAAAATCCATTACTGCTGCTATCTTGTGCTGACAATGAGATGACTTTCATAGAAATACTGAATTATTTCATTTGTAATACAGTTTCATAGTTTTTGTAGTTGCTCATGACCTTTACACTTGCATGCAATAGATGTAGCATCAGCATACAGAACTATCCTTGAATTTGGGGAGCAGTATTTTGTCATTTACATAAATCGACAAAAGAAAGTATCCCAGTACTAAGTCCTGGGTACCCTGTATTACATATCAGTAATTTTAGATCAGTGTATGCCACTTGCCATTCTTAAGAGTGAAAACTGATTTGTGTTAGATAAGGTTTTATTAAACTGTGAACAATTATCAGCATTATTACCCAGCCGTTTTCCCAGAGTATTTACTATCTCTCTCTACAAGCAATTGATAGAGATTAGCTTTCCCATCTATAGCTTATCGCAGAAAGTTCAGTAACACCTTCAACATGTAAGGAATTGAGCACCAACTATTGGCACTTTTGCAACATCACCATAAGGTTTGATATCCCTACTGAAAGACGAGCAGAAATTTTTTGTTAATTGGTGCATAATAAGGTTCTTTTTTGGTATACCAGTGCTCAGTAATAACTGAAACATCTGGTTTATTAAAACATGCTATTATGTCCAAATCATTGTGCTTACTTCCTAGGCTCGTAAAGTTTTGGAAGATGATCTTTGTTCGCAGGTTGCATTGTCACCACATGTTTTTTCTTTTTTCTTTTTTTTTTTTTTTTTTTTTTTTTTTTTTTTTTTTTTTGTTTGTAACCATAAATATCCTCATTAAGTAAATCAGATGTACTTGTCAAACTGGGAAGAGGACACAAAAAGGTCACACATGTACAAAATAATAATAAAAGGAAAGATTCAAAACGAGTTTCTTACAGCAAAATGTAAAACTTAATTGTTTTTGGATATATTACTTACTTATATCCTTCATTCAAAAACTTAAGAAGGCTGTTAGTGTAGTGTCTTCAAGGTATAATGCTGTTTCACTGAGCATCGCAACAATCAAGCCTGAGATAGTAGTGTACTATGATACTACCTATGAAGAAATTGATGCACTGGATGTGAAGTGCACTGTTTAGTCTACCCAGCAGGTGTTCCAGAAGATCGCCCTGCACTATTCTATAGCATCATGAATATTTGTGTGGTATATACATTAGTGATACATTCATCACTGACAGAAAATTTAATAATCACATTTTTCCTTCAAGTTTCTGAAGTGGCAGTTGATGAGATCATATCTGAAGAGACAGCTATCAACCCACACTTTCAGCATGAAGTAGGACTACAATTACCAGCACTCTGAAATGTGGATCTAGTAAACCTAGAGTTGCTCTAGGAAAATAATTAAAATGTGACATGTGTCCCAGATCAAAGATGAGAAAATGAAAAGTTGCTGTATTAGTTATAGCACACAAATATGCAGTTACTAAGAAGTGTGAAATGACTGTGTTCAAAGCTATGTAGACTTGTTTAATTCCTGGTTTAAGTCATTCACATTATTTCATTGCTGTGTTTCCTGCTGCCATCCATTAATATCAGAATGTCAACAACTACTTTGTTACTTTAAAATCTTCAACATGTTCACTGTGGCTGACACAAAGGTCAATAAGAGCTACTAGCCACGAGCTTTTAAGTGTCAGCTGCAGTGAATGTGCAAAACAAGAAAATTTTTGCAATTTAATTTAAAGTCCTATTCAGCTTCCTTTTTCAGGCATGTTTATTTTTAAATATTAAAACTGATGAGAGTTTCATTACAAGACCCCTAATTTTGAAATCTGGATGACATCATCCCAGCACTGCAACAACATGTGCACCATACACAACAGGTTCAATGCAATTTCTCCTCTCCACAAATTTGCACCTCAGATGTGTTATATGTCATATATATGTTATACATCATATAATACTACAGTTAATTTTCCATATATCTGAGCAAAACGAGTTATTGTGTGTCCATGTTTATCTCATCTAGGCATTGCTTCTTTCCCTAACTTCAGTGTGCTTTACAATAAAATTTGTATGAAAAGTTTTCTGTATAAATTACCTATTCTACAGCTAATGCTTGTGTAACCCAGTGTGCCATTCAGGTGGGTTTACTGGTGTGTCAATATAATTGTCAGGTTTGGTTTGAGAGGGGTTCTTGAAATATATTCCCACATAAATTTTTATCTATTCTCGGTTGCAAAATATATTACACACTGTCAGTGCCATTTCAATGCAAAGATTTTAAATCATGCTGGGGAATATACCAATAACACAGTTGCAGCATACCTCAGAAATTTAATTTTAGTTGCTTCAACCAATGACAATTACGGACCAAGTCTTGCACTGCCCTGTTTTGTGTATTAACCCGTTGGCTGGCATGAAGGTGCCGGTGGTCACAGCAGATTGCTCTGCTGGGGCCAGCACTGATATGGTAACAACCAGGTATCAGCAATTTTACACTTTAATCTTACCGAGGAAAAATATTTACTTATATTTGATATCCCTTACCATTTCAAGACAATTTTTCGGTTTGCGGCATTTTTATTTAAATGACTACAGAGTTATTCATGAATTCAGTCTTAGATACATATTTAACATAATATATTTAACTGTGTAAAGGATAATTCCTGAAACAGTAATTAGCATTCTAGCTGTATCTTTTTAGCCAAGGCTGTACAGATGCATATACTTCACACTAGTTCCTAAACGACTGCTTAACACATTGACTACCATGCTGCTGACAGCAGAGCAGCACACTTGTAATGCTGTATTTCAGACCTAACCATGTCAGGGCCAAGAAATGCAGAAGATAATCTCTCAGGGAGTACTATAATCTAATAATGTAAACTTATAACTAAAAAGGCCATTTCCAATTATGTCTACCAAGCAAATTATGCTTTGAGTCAGTGATTTCTTTTGCCATAACTGACCAGTGAACACACATGCCATAGGATGGTGAATATTTATACTTTGCCTGTGAGAAGCAGCTATGCACATAGTCCAATTTATGTTGAAATTATCACCTGGGTATTTTAATTAAATTTGGTCTACTATAATCAACATGATAAAGGAATCAAAAGAAACACACACAGAATTAATTTCTGTATTAACAATGCTCGGATTTCCACATCACCATAGAGGTACCAAGCTGGATGCGTTACTCATTTTTTTACATGGCGAGTTTCCCCAGTAGGCCTATAAACCATGAAACAGACAAAAAAGCTACTTCTCGTTGTCTTCTCTTCCTTGGACTTTCACTTCAGAAACTCTGAAATATCCATTACAAAAACACATTACACCATTCACAAACCTGGATTCAGTCACTGCAATTCATATCTATTTTACTGTCAAAAATACTGACTATGATCAATGATTAATTGTGAACATTCAAAAGTTTTCAAATGTGCATGTTACTGTTAGAATACAGTTACTACACAATTTTTGATCAGGAAAAAGTTACGATGATTGCAACTTAAATACCGAAGCCATTTGTTATGAGAATACGCCGTTACCACAAATAATCCACATAGATGCATTGAAAGAAACTTTACTGAGTAAAATAATGCATCAGAACACTATAGGCACAAAGAATGAAATTTCTGTAGATTTACCATACATTTTACTTTTCTTGCGCATGATAACATTACTAACGGAAGTTACTTACCGTCCATTGTCTGGAATATAAACTATCCTTTCTCGTCAGCAAACACGTGCTTTTGCAGCAAGTATTATCAATTTTTTTCCGTGATTGAAAAGCTTTAACGCACACAAATCCCGCCATCATACACAAATCCACAAGGCATCAGCATGCCATGTTCAAAGAATATCCGCGTTTCGAAAACTACCAGCGATATTGGCTTGCATGAGAGACGACGTCATGCCATGATATGACGTCATGATTCCTCGGGGCCCGCGAGACGCTTCTCAGCGATATTGGCTAGCGTGAGAGACGACATCATGTCATGATGTGACGTCATGATTCCTCGGGGCCCGCGAGACGCTTCTCAGCGAAACACGGGAAGTGATGTAGTTCACAGAAGTTACCACACCCTGTTGAAGGCTTTGCGAGTATTATCTTTGAAGACGAAATTTTTGGCGGGCAGAAAGATCTGGATTAGATTAGATTAATACTAGTTCCATGGATCATGAATACGATATTTCGTAATGATGTGGAATGAGTCGAATTTTCCAATACATGACATAATTAGGTTAATTTAACAACATACTTAAGTTAATATAACAACTTCATTTTTTTTTTTTTTAATTTTTTTTTTCTTAATTTATATCTAAAAATTCCTCTATGGAGTAGAAGGAGTTGTCATTCAGAAATTCTTTTAATTTCTTCTTAAATACTTGTTGGTTATCTGTCAGACTTTTGATACTATTTGGTAAGTGACCAAAGACTTTAGTGCCAGTATAATTCACCCCTTTCTGTGCCAAAGTTAGATTTAATCTTGCATAGTGAAGATCGTCCTTTCTCCTAGTATTGTAGTTATGCACACTGCTATTACTTTTGAATTGGGTTTGGTTGTTAATAACAAATTTCATAAGAGAGTATATATACTGAGAAGCTACTGTGAATATCCCTAGATCCTTAAATAAATGTCTGCAGGATGATCTTGGGTGGACTCCAGCTATTATTCTGATTACACGCTTCTGTGCAATAAATACTTTATTCCTCAGTGATGAATTACCCCAAAATATGATGCCATATGAAAGCAATGAGTGAAAATAGGCGTAGTAAGCTAATTTACTAAGATGTTTATCACCAAAATTTGCAATGACCCTTATTGCATAAGTAGCTGAACTCAAACGTTTCAGCAGATCATCAATGTGTTTCTTCCAATTTAATCTCTCATCAATGGACACACCTAAAAATTTGGAATATTCTACCTTAGCTATATGCTTCTGATAAAGGTCTATATTTATTAATGGCATCATACAATTCACTGTACGGAACTGTATGTCCTATCAAAATTCAGTGAGAGTCCGTTTACTAGGAACCACTTAGTAATTTTCTGAAAGACAGTATTGACAATTTCATCAGTTAATTCTTGTTTCTCAGGTGTGATTACTATACTTGTATCATCAGCAAAGAGAACTAACTTTGCCTCTTCATGAATATAGAATGGCAAGTCATTAATATATAATAAGAACAACAAAGGACCCAAGACTGACCCATTCTTGATAGTTCCCCAGTTTGAGGAATGTGCTGATCTTTGCATGTTACGAGAACTACTTATTTCAACTTTCTGCACTCTTCCAGTTAGGTACGAATTAAACCATTTGTGCACTGTCCCACTCATGCCACAATACTTGAGCTTGTCTAGCAGAATTTCATGATTTACACAATCAAAAGCCTTTGAGAGATCACAAAAAATCCCAATGGGAGGTGTTCGGTTATTCAGATCATTCAAAATTTGACTGGTGAAAGCATATATGGCATTTTCTGTTGAAAAACCTTTCTGGAAACCAAACTGACATTTTGTTAGTACTTCATTTTTACAGATATGTGAAGCTACTCTTGAATACATTACTTTCTCAAAAATTTTGGATAAAGCTGTTAGAAGGGAGATTGGACGGTAATTGTTGACATCAGATCTATCCCCCTTTTTATGCAAAGGTATAACAATAGCATATTTCAGTCTATCAGGGAAAATGCCCTGTTCCAGAGAGCTATTACACAGGTGGCTGAGAATCTTACTTATCTGTTGAGAACAAGCTTTTAGTATTTTGCTGGAAATGCCATCAATTCCATGTGAGTTTTTGCTTTTAAGCAAGTTTATTATTTTCCTAATTTCAGAGGGAGAAGTGGGTGAGATTTCAATTGTATCAAATTGCATAGGTATGGCCTCTTCCATTAACAGCCTAGCATCTTCTAATGAACACCTGGATCCTACTATATCCACAATATTTAGAAAATGATTATTAAAAATATTTTCAACTTCTGACTTTTTGTTCGTAAAGTTTTCATTCAATTTGATGGTAATACTGTCTACCTCTGCTCTTGGTTGACCTGCTTCTCTTTTAATAATATTCCAAATTGTTTTAATTTTATTATCAGAGTTGCTGACTTCAGACATGATACACATACTCCTGGATTTTTTAATAACTTTTCTTAATATAACACAGTAGTTTTTATAATTTTTGATAGTTTCTGGGTCACTACTCTTTCTTGCTGTCAGATACATTTCCCTTTTCCGGTTACAAGATATTTTTATACCCTTAGTAAGCCATGGTTTGTTACAAGGTTTCTTACGAGTATATTTAACTATTTTCTTGGGGAAGCAGTTTTCATATGCATTTACAAAAATGTCATGAAATAAATTATATTTTAAATTGGCATCAGGTTCACGGTACACCTCATCCCAGTCTAACTGCTGTAGGCTTTCTCTGAAATTTGCAATTGTTAAATCGTTGACTGAACGTACTACTTTGGAGGACTGTTTAGTGTTGCTGAATGGAGCTATGTCATATATTGTAACTAGCTGTGCACCATGATCAGAAAGACCATTCTCAACAGGCTGAGCATTTATCTGGTTAAACTTATCTTGGTCTATAAAGAAGTTATCTATCAGTGAGCTGCTATCCTTTACCACCCGAGTAGGAAAATCAATAACGGGTGTCAAATTGAAAGAACCGAGTAATACTTCAAGGTCATTTTTCCTATTACCCTCTTTCAGAGAATCTACATTGAAGTCCCACAAATAATAATTTGCTTCCCCCTGTCTGACAGATAGCACAACAAGGAGTCCAAATTTTTCAGAAATAGATGAAAATTTCCTGATGGGGACCTATATACAGTTACAATTATAAATGTGCCTTTATTTAATTTAAGCTCACAGGCACATGCTTCTATATGTTTCTCTACACAAAACTTTTTTGTTTCTATACTTTTTGCACAATGGTAACTTTTGACATATATGGCAACTCCTCCTTTCTCCATATTTTCTCTCATTACATGTGCAGAGAGCTTATAACCACTTACTTTTACCTTATCCATATCAGTAACAATGTGGTGCTCAGACAGGCATAGTATATCTATTTCATTCTCAGCTTCCAAATCTTCTAAACAAACCAGAAGCTCATCTACTTTATTCTTTAAACTCCCAATATTTTGATGAAATATACTTACATTATTTTTAATTATACTTTTATGAGAACCTTTCCTTATTCTAACATTTGCAGTACTCTCCTGTCTGAGTTTCTCATTGTGCTTAGGCCTAGTTCCTATACCAGTGGTCACATGGTGTTCAGAGAGGCAGATTATGTCAACTGGGTTGGGTGACTTTAATTCATCAATGCAATTACCTAGGACTGAGATACAACTTGGCGGAGATAAAATTTCTGGTGATTGGTGAAAATTTACAATTGATAGCTGTGGTGATTGGTGATCCAATGTGCTAGAATTGTGCTGTTTAATTTCTTTCCTAAACTGAAGATTTGTTTCAATCCTGACCTCTCGTAGAACTTGACATCTTTCTGTCATACCTATCCTAAAAAATGTGCTGCTCCAACACCTGTAACCACTGGTATTTTACCATTCATGGGAGTGCCTCCCCCCCCCCCCCCCACCCCCTTAAATTTCCTGCTATTACCCCAGCCAGTATCCCCTTCCCTTTCCTGTTGAGATGTAGGCCGTGCCTGGTATAGTCCCACCTACTGAGATAATCAACAGGAACCACACCCATATGAGCCCCCGCACCCGACCCAAGCAGCCGTTCCAACTCCAAATTAACTCTCCCAACAGAAGAGTTCAAACGAGGCCGGTCATGGCGTCTCAGGACAGATACAAATTCAACATTGGTGTGTCTCGATGCCGACGCAATCTTTACCAGGTCACACACTATACTGTACCCAGGATCTCTGTCGATGCTGTTCCCTGGCCCTCCCACAATAACCACGGTGTCTTCCCTGGTAAATCATTTACATAATGAACCTAAATCCTCTGTCACCTGATCCAGACTAGCACTTGGTTTGAAAAAATTTGTGACCTGCTATTCTGGTCCTAATTCCTCCTGCAGAAGTTGGCCTACACCTCTGGCATGAGAACTGCCTAACAAAACTTTCTTCCTTTTCGATGACTTTCCTACATTCTTTTTCAATTTCCTATTGAAAGTTTGTTGTGTCCTGTCTACACCTACCTCTGCTTGAGGCTCATCAGTTTCTAACTGAAGCAACAGGTCAAACTTATTTTTGACATTCACCACAAAACTGTCAGACTTAGTTCTAGGCCTGTTCCTTCTGCTACCTGTTGCCACTTCCCACCTCTCTTTGCCCTTCTCCCTCCTTAACCTGTCCAGATCTTCCCTAGCCTGATCTAGCTCAGCCTGAAGGGCAGCAATTTTCCCCTCCTGTTCCACTATCTTCCTATCTCTGCTGCAAATCCTACATAACCACTGATCTGTGTTTGTTATTGTTTTTGTCAATGTGGTAGATGCCGTGTGGAACTTTTGTAGTAACTCGGTAATAGGCTTTGTGGTATTGTGATTTCTAAGAGACGAAAAGCGGAACACAAAATTGTTGGAGAGAAAACAGGAAACGTAATATACATTCGCCTTCTGGGAGGCAGGCAAGCTGATTGGTTAAAATGATTGTGGTTAGAATATCGTATTTTCGCATAGAATATGAATGTGTAGGATTTATTTAATACTGTGACGTATGTACTCAAGCTGCACATATAGTGTTGTACTCATGAACGTTATAAACGGCAGTTTTAGCTCCATAGCTGTGTTGTTTGCAACTTAGTACTGTTGTACTGGCTGTTGGAAGGCTTCTTCAAATGTAACTCTCGTTTAAACATGTTGAGATTAATTAATGGAGTTGTTGTACTTTATTTTTAGTCACTGATGTATATAGCAATGAAACTCGCCAAAAATAGGAAGAGAAATGCAGCAAAAGTGGAGGTACCGTGGGTAATCCGCATTTGCAAAATGAGATTCTGAAGTAGCAGGTAAGGGTTCATATGAGTGTCTGGCCTGACATGCAGAAAATTCGTAAATCAAATCAGTGTCTAGTAAATTCACTCTTCATTAATAATAGGGACCATTAGTGAGTAAATGGTTTAGGATGTAAGTATTAGAATTTCAGTGTTAGAATGGACAATTTTTAGATCTTGCTGCACTGCTTAGAAAGGAAATTCTATAGGAGAGATTGAATAAAAGTATTCTGTTTGTGGGCCAGCACAGTGAGAAACATCGCCTAAGTGCAAAGCAGGCAGTACTGGCCTTTTTGTTGTGACTGTTTATTTATGTCATGCCACATTAGTAAATTTATATATTGTGAAGGTGCTGTAAGACTGCTTAATGTCTTGAAGATGCACCCACAAAATGACAGTTGTTAAACACTAGCGTCTATCTCAAGATTCTCACAATTTGATGCAATAAGTGATCAGATTAGCGCTATATGTGCTTCAGCATTTGACAGCTTAATACTTGTTCAGATGTAGAAGATTTTACTCATAGGTACTTCATTGGATGTTGATTTGTATCTCATTGGCTTCAGTGGTGTACTCTTCATACAGAATTCATGTTACTAATAAGTACGTACTTAATACTTTTCTAATTTGACATGTAGTGATGATATTCTACTTATGTTTGATCTTTTCTATACTGCCAGGTTCAATCAAAAAGTCTACCTTTGATTTATTTTCAGAAACACATCGCAAATACAGTACCACACCAGAACTACAGGATTGTACAACCAAACGTTCTCTGCCACCACCCTTTAGTTTTTGGGATGGTTACTAAGGTTAGACCACGGCATATATCGATAATCGTTATTTTATATATTACCATCTGCGCCAAATTAATATATTAATGTTATGGCACCGTCAATAGCAGTATCACAGGCACACTTTAAGAAAATGAACCTTTTTACATTCCACTTTGAAAACCCACTGTTGTATAATGTTTATTGAAGTGGATGACACTTGTATATCTTGTGTTGAAGTTTTTTTGGAATAAATGTGATTTTTTTAGTATGACATGTTAAAAAAAACTGCAGTAAAATAAATTTGTTTATTGCAAAAAGAGTCAGCCTATGTCTTTTACATATGTTGTACTGTCCCACTTTGTGTGTGTTGTTCACAATCCCTCCTCCCGTCCCCACCCAGAGAAAGTAATTACAGCAATCATTGCATAATGTTACATCATGTGTGTGTCTGTCTTGGAAAGGGGGGGAGGACTGCACACACTTTTGAGAAGAGTTTATTGATCCATCCGCTAATGATTATAGGTCCAAGGATAATATTTTTTGACTGGGTTGCTTACATTTCTTCAAAATTAAAGCTGTGAAAAGTATGTAATTAAAACATTTTGTGATTGGCTCTGCATGGAATGTTGAATTTTTTGTTATAATATGTTCAATTACTCAACATTTATTCGCTTACTGTGAACCGTTAGACATCAGCAGTTTTAGGTACAAATGTAATACCTATTAGTGACATGAAAATTTCTGCTAGACTGCGACTTGAACCTACATTTCTCTCATGTTGTGAGGAAATATTCCATGAAGTTCTGGGTTTGCAGCCAGATGTTACTGAACCAGTCTTTTGACTTCATAACTTCCAGCAATGTGAATGGGATGAAGGAATACTGAATATTCATCTGTCCTAGAAACCTCATCAAAGATTCACTGTGTATATGTTTAGAATAAGGTATAATGAGCCAATTGTAGCACATTCAGCCAGTGATACATAGCTTCTTATTTGGCATGTGTTCGGTTCTTTTCCTTTGATTCTTTCCACACATCACCTCTCCTCTGCCTGTAACTTCAGACTGATCAACCTGTGAGAGTACAGAATGGGCTCTGAAAATGAACACTTAAGTTCTTCTGGATATATTGTTTGGTTTGTCATTTTGGATATGACATGATCTTGAAGTAATAGAACAAGCAGAGGTAGCAACCTTTATGACCAGTGCTTGATTTGTAAAAAAGTAGTAATACCACTACAGTGACCTACCATGGACTGTTTTTTATTAATGTCTTAAAACATTATTTTAATGGTTTTGCATCAGTATGGTATACAATCACAAATCAAGCACTGGTTATAACAACAAAAGCAATTGTCT
The DNA here is from genome assembly GCF_021461385.2 of Schistocerca piceifrons. Lineage (NCBI taxonomy): Eukaryota > Metazoa > Arthropoda > Insecta > Orthoptera > Acrididae > Schistocerca > Schistocerca piceifrons. The sequence continues at coordinate 190,973,443 of NC_060142.1, read as the reverse complement.
GGTTTAAAATAACCTGGATTGCTTTGTCATCTCACAGCAATAAAAAAGGAAGATTATTTGACAATATTAAAAAAGGGATAGGTGCTACTCATTATATAGTGGATATGCTGATTCACAGTTAGGCACAACAGAAAGATTGTCAAACAAATCTTTCAGACAAACAGGCATTCATCACAATTGGACAACATACACTCCTGGAAATGGAAAAAAGAACACATGGACACCGGTGTGTCAGACCCACCATACTTGCTCCGGACACTGCGAGAGGGCTGTACAAGCAATGATCACACGCATGGCACAGCGGACACACCAGGAACCGCGGTGTTGGCCGTCGAATGGCGCTAGCTGCGCAGCATTTGTGCACCGCCTCCGTCAGTGTCAGCCAGTTTGCCGTGGCATACGGAGCTCCATCGCAGTCTTTAACACTGGTAGCATGCCGTGACAGCGTGGACGTGAACCGTATGTGCAGTTGACGGACTTTGAGCGAGGGCGTATAGTGGGCATGCGGGAGGCCGGGTGGACGTACCGCCGAATTGCTCAACACGTGGGGCGTGAGGTCTCCACAGTACATCGATGTTGTCGCCAGTGGTCGGCGGAAGGTGCACGTGCCCGTCGACCTGGGACCGGACCGCAGCGACGCACGGATGCACGCCAAGACCGTAGGATCCTACGCAGTGCCGTAGGGGACCGTACCGCCACTTCCCAGCAAATTAGGGACACTGTTGCTCCTGGGGTATCGGCGAGGACCATTCGCAACCGTCTCCATGAAGCTGGGCTATGGTCCCGCACACCGTTAGGCCGTCTTCCGCTCATGCCCCAACATCGTGCAGCCCGCCTCCAGTGGTGTCGCGACAGGCGTGAATGGAGGGACGAATGGAGACGTGTCGTCTTCAGCGATGAGAGTCGCTTCTGCCTTGGTGCCAATGATGGTCGTATGCGTGTTTGGCGCCGTGCAGGTGAGCGCCACAATCAGGACTGCATACGACCGAGGCACACAGGGCCAACACCCGGCATCATGGTGTGGGGAGCGATCTCCTACACTGGCCGTACACCACTGGTGATTGTCGAGGGGACACTGAATAGTGCACGGTACATCCAAACCGTCATCGAACCCATCATTCTACCATTCCTAGACCGGCAAGGTAACTTGCTGTTCCAACAGAACAATGCACATCCGCATGTATCCCGTGCCACCCAACGTGCTCTAGAAGGTGTAAGTCAACTACCCTGGCCAGCAACATCTCCGGATCTGTCCCCCATTGAGCATGTTTGGGACTGGATGAAGCGTCGTCTCACGCGGTCTGCACGTCCAGCACGAACGCTGGTCCAACTGAGGCGCCAGGTGGAAATGGCATGGCAAGCCGTTCCACAGGACTACATCCAGGATCTCTACGATCGTCTCCATGGGAGAATAGCAGCCTGGATTGCTGCGAAAGGTGGATGTACACTGTACTAGTGCCGACATTGTGCATGCTCTGTTGCCTGTGTCTATGTGCCTGTGGCTCTGTCAGTGTGATCATGTGATGTATCTGACCCCAGGAATGTGTCAATAAAGTTTCCCCTTCCTGGGACAATGAATTCACGGTGTTCTTATTTCAATTTCCAGGAGTGTATATTCAGTATCTCCGGTATGTGGTGTGTAGCAACTACCCTTTTCATAACATTGTCATTATTACATAATGGATTTTCCATGGTGTGAACATTAGTATTTAATGTACCACTGACCAAGGTAGTAAGGACAGAGTATCAGGTTTCTACCAACAGACAGAGCTTATCTCTTACCTTGTCTCCATCAAGATGAATACAATTTTCTTCAAGGCTATTCGCATCAGATCTGTAGCTGAGTAGCAGCCATATAATAAGTAAAGAAAATAAACAGAGAGGAAATTTGTTCAGTGCATAAACTTGAAACTGATATTAAATTGACAGATTCTTTGACCAAAAGTTGGCTTACACTACACAAGAAGTTTTCTTCTTGATTAAAGTTCATGACAGTTTCTGTTCGTCACTATGTTTGAGAGTTATTCCCAAACTAAACGTATATAAAAAAAGATTTTATTGGAAACTGAAGTATAGTACGTTTGATTTCATGGCTATTATTTATTTCTGTTTATCTTCTTTCCTTTCCTTATTTCGTTCAGCTGCCATACATGGCACAGCTGTTTCTGCCAGAATGCTGGAATTTCATTTCCTTACAATGCAAATGAAGGCGGAAAGTACACTGCTTAAGTCAAACAAGGTAAAAAAATGTGGAAATTCCATGTAACTGAAAAAAAAGTGAAATACTGCATAACTGGAGCTTCAGTAGTTACATGAGGATATTTGTCTGTATGGATGCTGAGAAGCTGGAAGACTGCAGCGAACTGCAGGAAGGCTCGCAGAGAATCAACTATTGGTGTAGTGTCTTGCATTGTGAATAACTGTCAAGACAGATCTCCGTGTTGATGCACCACTTTTTACTGACTAACAGTTTGTCATTGAAGAGATCATTCCAATTTCCATCAGCTGAAGCCTTGGTACAAGAACTGCTCTACATACAACAATGACCTGTGCCTGTGCACATTTTTGCATTTATGCAAAAGCAAAGTCAGTTATGTTGTATTTGTTTCTTCAGTGACAGTACGTCTATAGGTAATAAGTTTCCAGTAACATTACAGTGAGATGGGTTGTTGCTAAGACTGTGAATTCGTTTGTTTATCAGGTGCATAGTACAATGATGTAAATTCTTTATCAGAGGCCATCAACTGATTTGGACAGAAACCTACAAGAATGAAGGCACTTCTTTTGTATTGGATGAATACAGTTTAAAATAATGTAACATATCATACAGCTATGTTACTTACCTGGTTTATGCTTCAGGAGCAAAGGTTGTGAGAATTTCAGGTCTTCTGGTGCAAAAAATCCATCATTTTAGGATGATCTGAGCAACAATTTGTTTATTTCTGCAAACATGTTTGGGAAAAATGACTTCTTAATAGAGACTCTGCTTCTGTGTATTTAACAAGATAATATTAATGACAAAATTTCTGTGATTGAAATGGAAATGTGTAGTTGGGGGCACTGACTTGATTGTGTAACTTAAGCCATAGCTAATGTAAATGATGTGGTTGAGAGATGGTTATGACAGTTCACTTCACGGATGGTGTATGGCCGGTGAGTGCCATGTCTAGACTTTTGCGAGGTTTTTTTTTTCTGGTGGTGGTGGTGGGGGGGTCTTGTTTGAAAGTTTAGACTGTCGTCTCATATCTGTAACTGAGTAGGCTGATGACCAAACAAAAAGATAGCACCATTGTAGTTTATTTGTTATAGTAAACATGATGCAGCCACAGGTTTTCAATGTCTGCCTGATAACTCTCCTGCTATGCAGTGCTGTGATGGCAGACCTCAGCAACATCTTTTGACACACATCTGGCTGCTGGTGTTTGGCACTTTTCCAGATTGCTCAACCCCATTCACAAGAGTTTCACTAATATATTGATGACAATGGTACAATAACCTTGAAACACGCCCTGTCTGAGAATGCAGAAAAATGTAATTATGTTTTTTGCAGAAAAGTTGCTGAACATATCAGCAATGTTTTGTGTTCAGTAGCTGCAGAAGACTGTTATCATCAAGACTGCTATGCAAAATTAATGTCAAACCCCTCCACTATTTGAAACGGGGGCCACACTCTTGGTACCAAGTTTGATGTCACTTTGCAAGAAGTATACAATTTTTTAGATTCTTCAGAGAAATTCCAATTTTCACTGTAGTATCTTATGCAAAGGTAGGACTAGGCAAAATGCAACAGGGAATAACAATATTAATGTGCTAATAGTAAACTGCAGGAGCGTCAATAGAAAGGTCACAGAACTGCTCTCATTAATAAACGGTCACAATGCCCACATAGTACTAGGGACAGAAAGTTGGCTGAAACCAGACGTAAACAGTAATGAAATCCTAAACTCAGATTGGAATGTATACCGAAGAGACAGGCTGGACAGTGAAGGGGGAGGCGTGTTTATAGTGATAAGAAGTGCAATAGTATTGAAGGAAATTGACGGAGATCTGAAATAATTTGGGTGAAGGTCACGGTTAAACCAGGTTCAGACATGGTAATTGGATGTATCTATAGGCCCCCTGGCTCAGCAGCTGTTGTGGCTGAGCACCTGAAGGACAATTTGGAAAATATTTCGAGTAGATTTCTCCACCATTGTATAGTTCTGGGTGGAGATTTTAATTTGCCGGATATAGACTGGGAGACTCAAACGTTCATAACGGATGGCAGGGACAAAGAATCCAGTGAAACTTTTTTAAGTGCTTTATCTGAAAACTACCTTGAGCAGTTAAACAGAGAACCGACTCGTGGCGATAACATATTAGACCTTATGGTGACAAACAGACCCAAACTATTTGAAACAGTCAATGCAGAACAGGGAATCAGCGATCATAAAGTAGTTAAAAAAGGTAGGAAGATTTTTCTGTTTGGCAAAAGCGACAAAAAGCAGATTTCAGAGTTCCTGACGGCTCAACACAAAAGTTTTGTCTCAAGTACAGACAGTGTTGAGGATCAGTGGACAAAGTTCAAAACCATCGTACAATATGTGTTAGATGAGTATGTGCCAAGCAAGATCGTAAGAGATGGAAAAGAGCCACCGTGGTACAACAACCGAGTTAGAAAACTGCTGCGGAAGCAAAGGGAACTTCACAGCAAACATAAACATAGCCAAAGCCTTGCAGACAAACACAAATTACGCGAAGCGAAATGTAGTGTGAGGAGGGCTATGCGAGAGGTGTACAATGAATTCGAAAGTAAAGTTCCATGTACTGACTTGGCAGAAAATCCTAAGAAATTTTGGTCTTATGTCAAAGCGGTAGATGGATCAAAACAAAATGTCCAGACACTCTGTGACCAAAATCTAGAGAAGGAACTACAGTGCAGTCTTCCTCTGTGAAACAGCTTTGGAAAAAGACATTTAGTATTTCGGCCTTAAGTCTGTCATCCTCTGTTTCAACAGAGGATGACAGACTTAAGGCCAAAATACTAAATGTCTTTTTCCAAAGCTGTTTCACAGAGGAAGACTGCACTGTAGTTCCTTCTCTAGATTGTCGCACAGATGACAAAATGGTAGATATCGAAATAGACGACAGAGGGATAGAGAAACAATTAAAATCACTCAAAAGAGGAAAGGCCGCTGGACCTGATGGGATACCAGTTTGATTTTACACAGAGTACGTGAAGGAACTTGCCCCCCTTCTTGCAGCGGTGTACTGTAGGTCTCTAGAAGAGCGTAGCGTTCCAAAGGATTGGAGAAGGGCACAGGTCATCCCTGTTTTCAGGAAGGGACATCAAACAGATGTGCAGAACTACAGAACTATAGACCTATATCTCTGACGTCGATCAGTTGTAGAATTTTGGAACATGTATTATGTTCGAGTATAATGACTTTTCTGGAGACTAGAAATCTACTCTGTCGGAATCAGCATGGGTTTCGAAAAATACGGTCGTGTGAAACCCAGCTCATGCTATTTGTCCACGAGACTCAGAGGGCCATAGACACGGGTTCACAGGTGGATGCCGTGTTTCTTGACTTCCGCAAGGTGTTTGATACAGTTCCCCACAGTCGTTTAATGAACGAAGTAAGAGCATATGGACTATCAGACCAATTGTGTGATTGGATTGAAGAGTTCCTAGATAACAGAACACAGCATGTCATTCTCAATGGAGAGAAGTCTTCCGAAGTAAGAGTGATTTCAGGTGTGCCGCAGGGGAGTGTCGTAGGACTGTTGGTATTCACAATATACATAAATGACCTTGTGGATGACATCGGAAGTTCACTGAGGCTTTTTGCGGATGTTGCTGTGGTATATCGAGAGATTGTAACAATGGAAAATTGTACTGAAATGCAGGAGGATCTGCAGCGAATTGACGCATGGTGCAGGGAATGGTAGTTGAATCTCAATGTAGACAAGTGTAATGTGCTGCGAATACATAGAAAGGAAGATCCCTTATCATTTAGCTACAATATAGCAGTGCGGCAACTGGAACCAGTTAATTCCAGAAATTATCTGGGAGTACGCATTAGGAGTGATTTAAAATGGAATGATCACATAAAGTTGATCATTGGTAAAGCAGATGCCAGTCTAAGATTCATTGGAAGAATCCTAAGGAAATGCAATCCGAAAATGAAGTAGGTTACAGTATGCTTGTTTGCCCACTGCTTGAATACTGCTCAACAGTGTGGGATCCTTACCAGATAGGGTTGATAGAAGAGATAGAGAAGATCTAATGGAGAACAGCGCACTTCGTTACAGGATCATTTAGTAATCATGAAAGTGTTATGGAGATGATAGATAAACTCCAGTGGAAGACTCTGCTGGAGAGACTCTCAGTAGCTCAGTACGGGCTTTTGTTGAAGTTTCGAGAACATACCTTCACCAAGGAGTCAAGCAGTATATTGCTCCCTCCTATGTACATCTCGTGAAGAGACCATGAGGATAAAATCAGAGAGATTAGAGCCCACACAGAAGTGTACCTACAATCCTTCTTTCCACGAACAATACGAGACTGGAATAGAAGGGAGAACCGATAGAGGTACTCAAGGTACCCTCCGCCACACACCGTCAATTGGCTTGTGGAGTATGGATGTAAATTTTGAAATTAGTGGCAATGACATTATGGTGAAACAACTAATAATTTAGTTTATCTATGTGATAGATGATTGGGAAATAAAAAAAATTTGGGTAGATTATCTTATTCATATACACAGTGCTGTGGGAATTTACCAAGCCTCTTGCAAATTGAACAGGATAGTAGTTGTCTCCATTTCTTAATCGTCAAATTAGTCTGATAACCAAAGCTATTTTCTAGTTCAGAAAAATTACAGGAAGAAAATCATAACTACACCTATGATTTTATAAACATACTTAAAGGTCTAAATAATAATAATATTTTCTGGGTGTGGAAACTTTAATGATGAAGAACATTTTAACTAATGACTTTTCACAAATAATAAAATGTTTACTGATAGAGTGAAGTGAGGGCTTTCAAATAATTTATGTCATTCTGGAAATAAACAATTGTTAGCTCACAATATGTTCCTGAGCATATGGCTTCTGAATAAAGCAAATTACAGATTTCTCTTAAAAGAACATTTACAGTGAAAAATTAACTATACCATTGGCATTAGCAGAACTCAGTTAAACTGATAAATAATGAATTTTACTGAAACATCACCTAAATAGGAATTTTGGTGCTTTATGAAAATGTGATACATCTACTACCAGAAAAATATAAAAATGAAGTAAGAAAATCGTCTAGGGAGTAGACTTAAGGCTAATGGAGTTACTCCAATGTGCTACGTTTCAAGTTCCTCATCTGTACAATAGAAGTATGTATTCTGCTGTCCCCACCTTAAAAAAAGGTAGTGTACAGTTCCCAAATCCAAATTGGTACATGTCAATCAGTGTTTATAAAGCAACTGTTGATTGCTTTAGCACTGCAGATAATCTAACTGGATTACGGGGCCTACCAAATTACGGATATCTTTAACCCAGCACACAGCTGCAAGTTTCTGAGGGGAACACAGTATTAAAAAAAAATGTTGTAAAATAATAATAGAGCACTTGTGTACATAGTACACAGATCTACAAAAGCAAACTTAAGAGAGTGGCGTACAAGGGTAGTCAAATTAATAAAAAAAAAGATGGAAAAAAGTAAATAAACTATTCATTAATACTGAGGTACTTGCCATAGTTGTTAACACATTTATTCCACTGTAATTGCCTTACAATGGTCAACGCCTTTGTGGAAAAATGTTGCCAGGCACACACCTCTTCATCTGAAGCAAAGGGACAGCCATGAATGTCTTTCTTCAGCACTTTAAAAATATGGAAATCACATGGGGAGAGATTTCCCAGTGAAACTTCTACAGCGTACTCTATACAGCCTATGCTGCAGATTTTTGTCTGGGAAGCCTTCACACAACCTCCAGACAGTGCCAATCTCTCCTCATGTGATTTCCATATTTTTGGAGCCCTAAAGAAACATTCTGGACAATTCGTTTGGTTCACACCAAGAGGTGCACGCATGGGTACAATCATGGTTTCGTAGAACACCACAAACATTTTTCCATGAAGCGATTGACCATCATGTCTCACAGGGGCATAAATGTATTCACAGCTATGCTGATTACTTCTCAAATACTAAACAGTTAACTTACTTTTTTGCATCAGTCTTGTTTTCATGGCGCTTTCACCTTGTGTACTCTTTCCGAGTTTTGCATCAGTGTAACAGAATATATTAATACAAAAAAAGACAAATGTGACAAGGTTCAGATCCCATGCAGAGCCAATCACAAAATATTTTGATTTCATTCATCACTTTTCAAATTATTTTTTAATTACGCTATGTTGACTCAATGATAAATCTATAATGGCAGATCCATGATTAAGTTCGGATTTCTTAATTAACACATACGCCCCCCCCCCCCCTTCCTCCACCACACAAAAATTCATAAGACCAATTTTGTTTATCAGTTTCTTTGGGTAGCAGTGTGTGTAAATACAACTCAGACACACATACCTGACCACAGTCTCTGGCTGCCAAGGCCAGAATGTTAGCAGCAGTGCAAAACACTCAAAGTCTTGCCTTGGCAACCAGAGACTGTGGCCACATCTGCACATGTTGCGTTTGTGTGCTGTCTAAATCTAATGAACACCTGTGTGGCCGAAAGATGTGTTCGGCAGTCTTTTTGTTGTGGCTATCTGCGAATCAGTGACTCCACTATATGGTGGGTAGCAACTATCCTTTTCATAATACTGTCAAACATAAATCTTCCTTTTTCATTGTTGTGAGAAGACAAAGCAATCCAGGTACAGTTACTGGCATCACTATTTTAAACAAAACAACTGCTTTTGTTGTTATAACCAGTGCTCGATTTGTGATGGTATGCCATACCGATACCTCTGGTAAGTCACAGCACTGGTACCTCTTCATTTTTATAACTCCAGCGCTGGTCATAACTGTTACTACTTCTACTTGTTTTATTTCTTCAAGATCATGTCACACCCAAAAGGTCAAACCAAACTGAACGTATCTAGAAGAAACTGTTGTAAATAAGTGTTCATTTTCATAGCCCATTATGTACTCTCACAGACTGATCAATCGAAGTTACAAGCAGAGGAGAGGTGATGTGAGAAAAAAAAAACTGAACACATGCCAAATAAGAAGCTGTGTATCACTGGCCAAATGTGTTACAATTGGCTCATTATACCTTATTCTAAACATATACACAGTGAATCTTTGATGAGGCTCAAGTTGCAATCCACCAAAAATTTTCAGATGTCACTAATATACCTGATACAGCTGATGTCTAATAGTTCACAGTAAGCGAATAAATTCTGAATAATTGAATATATTATAACAAAAAATTCGACATTCCATACAGAAGCAATCACAAAATATTTTAATTTGATACTTTTCACGGTTTTACTTTTGAAGAAATGTAAGCAACTCAGCCAAAAAATATTGTCCTTGGACCTACAATCATTAATGGATGGATCATTGAACTCTTCTCAATAGTGTGTGCTCCCGCCCCCCCCTTTCCAAGACAAACACACACACACACACACATTATGCAATGATTCTTGATTCTGTAATTACTTTCTTTTTTTTGTTTGTGGTTTTAGGGCGCAAAACTTCTATGGTCATTAGCGCCCAGCCCGTGACTTAGGAAACAGGAAAAAACCGAAATTTAAAACCAGCAGCAATGGGAACAAAGTCATAAAATTTGAGAAACTAAAAGCAGAAGGAATGCTTAAAAATCCACTACAGAAAGGGGTTGGTTGTCCCCAAAATAGCTTCAAATGACTGACGTCATTTCACTGTCACTAATAAACTGGAGAACGCGGTCGGCTGAGCGCGTGTCATCTGCTAAAATCGATGATAGATCAGGCGATAGCTGTAGACGGGAGCGTAACGGATTAAAATAGGGGCATTCAATTAAAAGGTGTCTGACCGTCCACAGCTGAGAGCAGTGGGGACAGAGTGGGGGAGGATCGCCGCTTAAAAGATGTCTATGGCTAAAAAGACAGTGCCCTATCCGGAGTCTAGCAAAAATTACCTCCTCTCGACGACGCGTTCGGGAGGAAGAGGTCCAAGCGCAAGGAAGGGCTTTCACTTCCCGCAATTTATTATGGGGAAGTGTTGACCAATGCGCATGCCATAAATGAGTAACTTGGCGACATAAACCGCTCCGTACATCGGTGAAGGGAAGCGACTGAATAGCTGGCCGAGGAAGAGAGACTGCAGCCTTGGCCGCTATATCGGCCGCCTCATTCCCACAGATACTAGCGTGTCCTGGGAGCCAGAGGAACGCCACCGAGACGCCCCCCAGGTGGAGCAAGCGCAGACAGTCCTGAATCCGGTGGACCAGAGGGTGCACAGGGTAAAGAGCTTGGAGACTGAGGAGAGAGCTGAGAGAATCTGAGCAGATTACGTACTGTATCCGCTGATGGCGGCGGATGTAGTGGACAGCCTGGAGAACAGCGTAAAGCTCCGCAGTATAAACCGAACACTGGTCGGGAAGCCGAAAGTGATTTGGGGTGTCGCCAACAATATAGGCACTCCCTACACCTAACGATGTTTTCGAGCCGTCGGTGTAAATAAATGTGGCGTCCGTCATTTGTGCACATAGAGCAGCAAATGCCCGACGGTAAACAAGTGTAGGGGTACCATCCTTGGGAAACTGACATAGGTCACGGAGCAAGTAGATCCGGGGACGGAGCCAAGGCGGTGCTGTACCCCAAGTTGTCAAGAAGGTTTTAGGAAAGCGGAAGGAAAGAGAATGGAGCAGTTGACGGAAGCGGACTCCCGGGGGTAGTAGGGAGGAGGAGCGGCCTGCATACCCTACATCAAAGGAGGCATCGAAAAAAAGGTCATGGGCTGGATTAGCAGGCATAGAAGACAGATGGCTAGCATAACGACTCAGAAGTACTGCCTGCCGATTGGACAGCGGAGGTTCAGCAGTCTCAGCATAAAGGCTTTCCACAGGGCTGGTGTAAAAAGCTCCAGACACTAAACGTAATCCACGGTGGTGGATAGAGTCGAGATGCCGAAGAATAGACGGCCGAGCAGAGTAGACTATGCTTCCATAATCCAATTTGGAGCGCACTAAGGTGCGATAGAGGCGGAGAAGGACCACTCGGTCTGCTCCCCAGGAGGTACCATTCAGGACACGGAGGGTGTTAAGGGAACGCAGACAGCGAGCCGAAAGATAGGAAACGTGGGAGGACCAGCACAGTTTTCTGTCAAACATAAGACCCAAGAATTTAGCGACGTCGGAAAACGGAAGGTTGACAGGACCGAGATGTAAGGAGGGCGGAAGAAACTCCTTACGTTGCCAAAAATTAACACAAACGGTCTTACTGGGTGAGAAACGGAAGCCGCTTTCGATGCTCCACGAGTGGAGGCGATCGAGACATCCTTGAAGACGTCTTTCAAGCAGGCTGGTCCGTTGAGAGCTGTAGTAGATCGCAAAATTGTCCACAAAGAGGGAGCCCGAGACATCAGGAAGGAGACAATCCATAATTGGATTAATGGCGATGGCAAACAGTACAACACTCAGCACGGAGCCCTGGGGTACCCCGTTTTCTTGGGAGAAAGTACGGGAGAGAGTAGTGTTGACCCGCACCCTAAATGTGCGCTCTGCCATAAATTCGCGAAGAAAAAGGGGCAGCCGGCCCCGAAAGCCCCAAGAGAACAGTGTGCGGAGGATGCCTGTCCTCCAACAGGTATCGTATGCTCTCTCCAGATCAAAAAATATTGCTACCGTTTGGCGTTTCCGGAGAAAATTGTTCATGATATAAGTGGAGAGAGCAACAAGATGGTCAACTGCAGAACGATGCTTTCGGAATCCGCATTGGGCTGGTGTTAAAAGACTGCGGGATTCCAGCCACCAAGCTAAACGGTAATTCACCATATGCTCCAAAACCTTACAGACACTACTCGTGAGAGAAATGGGGCGATAGCTAGAGGGGAGATGATTGTCCTTTTTAGGTTTCGGAACGGGAACGACAATAGCTTCCCGCCATCGTCTGGGAAAGGTACTGTCGGTCCAAATTCGATTATAAAGGCGAAGAAGGTAACGCAGACTATGGGTTGATAAATGCAGCAACATTTGGACATGGATACCATCCGGTCCTGGGGCGGAGGAGCGAGAAGAAGAGAGGGCATGTTGGAGTTCCCGCATGGAGAAAACAGTATTGTAGCTTTCGTGATTTTGAGAGGAGAAAGCAAGATGTCGCACTTCCGCTGCACGTTTCTTCGGGAGAAACGCTGGCGGGTAATTTGAAGAGCTCGAAATCTCAGCAAAGTGCTGACCCAATGAGTTAGAAATTGCGACGGGGTCCACTAAGGTATCATGCGCGACAGTGAGCCCAGAGACCGGGGAGAAACTAGGCGCGCCTGAGAACCGTCGAAGCCGACTCCAAACTTCCGAGGAGGGGGTGAAGGTGTTAAATGAGCTAATAAAGAATTTCCAGCTTGCCGTCTTGCTATCGCGGATGACACGACGGCATTGCGCACGGAGCTGCTTATATCGGATACAGTTGGCCAAAGTTGGATGGTGACGGAAAATGCGAAGAGCACGTCGCCGCTCACGTATTGCGTCACGGCATGCCTCGTTCCACCAAGGAACTGGGGGGCGCCGGGGCAATTCGGAGGTGCGTGGTATTGAACGTTCCGCAGCTGTAAGAATAACGTCGGTAATATGTGTGACCTCATCGTCGACGCTGGGAAAGCGACGGTCATCGAATGTCGCTAGAGACGAAAGTAGTGTCCAGTCGGCTTGGGCAAATTTCCAGCGTCGCCAGCGCATATATGGCAGTTGAGGCTGCAGTCTAAGAACACATGGAAAGTGGTCACTCGAGTGTGTATCATCAAGGGCGAACCATTCGAAGCGCCGAGCTAGCGGAACAGTACCGACCGCAAGGTCCAAATGAGATAAATTTGTCGTGGAGGCAGACAAAAATGTGGGGACCCCAGTGTTGAGGCAAACTAGATCCGCTTGGTGGAAGACGTCTAGCAATAGTGAGCCACGGGGACAAGGATGTGGAGATCCCCAAAGCGGGTGGTGGGCACTTAAGTCCCCAACCAGCAAATAGGGGGGTGGAAGCTGACCAAGAAGATGAAGGAGATCAGCTCGTGCCATTGGTGTGGACGATGGAATGTATACCGTACAAAGAGAGAACGTGTATCCAGAAAGGGAAAGACGGATGGCGACAGCTTGGAAGGAACTGTTTAAGGGGATTGGGTGATAATGGACAGTATCATGGAGAAGAATCATGAGTCCTCCATGGGCTGGAGTGCCTTCAACAGAGGGGAGGTCATATCGGACGGACTGAAAATGAGGGAGAACAAAGTGGTCATGGGGACGCAGCTTTGTTTCCTGAAGACAGAAAATGACCGGAGAGTAGGATCGTAAGAGGATCGACAATTCATCCCGATTGGCTCGAATGCCGCGGATATTCCAGTGGATAATGGACATAGGGTGAACAGAAAATGGAGGAATGTGACCAAGGGTGCTGTCAACTCAACGACTGCTCAGAGCTTGCAACCGACAGCATGGAATGGCATTCAGTCGAAGGCAGAAGATCCTGATCGATAGGTTGGTCAGGAGCAGCTCCTGCCACCAGCACTGCGCCTCGGCGACACAGAAGACAGCCGACGGCGATTTCCGGCAGGTGGTGCTGTAGATGGGACACGCCTTGGCGGAGAAGGAGAGGAACTGTGTTTCTTCGTAGCCTTCTTGGAAGTATGATGTTTAGATGAAGGAGGAACCGATGGTTGTGAAGTTGCGGTATATAAAATCTCTTCACGAGTATGCTCTTTTTTCGAAGACTTGGCGTCTGACTTTTGGGCTCGAGATTTAGCAGAACCCGACGAAGGGTGAGCCATAGGGTGGGCAGGCGAAAGTGGTGAGGTTGAACGGGCGATCTTTGCGCTGGCCCATCTGACGACCGTGGTACTAAAGGTGAGGTCGCAAGTCTGCGTGGCCGCCTCCTTTGTTGGCCGAGGAGAAGCAAGGACAGTGCTGTATTTTCCTGTCTGAGGCACGGTGGGCTGTCGACTGGCGAATAATTTTCGAGCAGCAAAGGTCGACACCTTTTCCTTCACTATTATTTCCTGGATGAGCTTTTCGTCCTTATAAACGGGGCAATCTCGAGAGGAAGCAGCGTGGTCACCCATACAGTTGATGCAGCGAGGGGATGGAGGGGGACAAGCACCCTCATGGGCATCCTTGCCACACGTAACACATTTGGCTGGATTGGAACAGGACTGGCTGGTGTGATCGAACCGCTGACATCGATAGCAACGCGTAGGGTTTGGGACGTAAGGGCGAACGGAAATTATCTCATAGCCTGCTTTGATTTTCGATGGGAGTTGAACTTTGTCAAATGTCAAGAAGACAGTGCGGGTTGGAATGATGTTCGTGTCAACCCTTTTCATAACCCGATGAATAGCCGTTACGCCCTGGTCAGACAGGTAGTGCTGAATTTCTTCGTCAGACAATCCATCGAGGGAGCGTGTATAGACGACTCCACGCGAGGAATTTAAGGTACGGTGCGGTTCCACCCGGACAGGGAAGGTGTGGAGCAGAGAAGTAGGCAGCAATTTTTGAGCCTGGAGGGCACTGTGTGTTTCTAACAATAGGGTGCCATTCCGTAATCTGGAACAAGACTTTACAGGACCTGCAATTGCGTCGATACCTTTCTGAATAATGAAAGGGTTGACCGTGGAGAAGTCGTGACCTTCGTCAGACCGAGAAACAACAAGGAACTGCGGCAACGATGGAAGAACCGTCTGTGGCTGAGACTCAGTGAACTTACGTTTGTGAGCAGACATAGTGGAAGGTGAGGAAACCATTGCGGAAGAATCCCCATGATTACCGGCGTCTCCGATGGCGCGCTCCTCCCTTGTGGGGGCCCTCACCGAGGGCACACCCGCCTTAGGTGATTGTTCACACCTCAGGTCACACCTCCCGACAAACGGACAGAGGGACCAATCGGCACTTGCGGAAGGTATCAGCTCGGGTAATCACCCCTCCCTGGGCCTGGCCGTTACCAGGGGGTACGTACGTGTCCTACCTGTCTACCCGGGGCGAGGAATTACGCGTTACCCCGTCACCAGCTACGCATGGAAGTGCGTGGGTCGGCCTTCAGACACGCACAGGGAGGAAAAAAGAGAAAGGGAAAGGAAAGAAGAGGGGGGTCTCAAACGCCGCAGCGGAGAAAAGGGCAAGGAGAAGAGGGAAGGAAAAGAGAAGGACAGAGGAAGGACGAGGACTTGCAAGTGTAGAAAGCAAGGAAATTTGAACAGTTTCGCGCGTCCGTCTCCGGACGTAGGCACAAACCATACTCCCAGAGGGGGAGAAAGGGAAGGAAAGAGCCAGAGGTGAGGGGGGGGGGGCGAAGATGGGGGACGGGGAAGGATGCGGAAAGGGAAGGGAAGGTATGCAGCCTGGAAAGGAAGGAGGGCCACATAAGCTCGGGGTCCTGTGCTCGCTACACACGTGTCCACAAAAGAGTTGTGGACCCCCTGGGGGGTAATTACTTTCTCTGGGTAGGGATGGGAGTGGGGATTGTGAACAACACACACATAAAATGGGACAATACAACATATGTAAAAGACATAACTCCTTTTGCAATAAACAAATTTATTTTACTGCAGTTGTTTTTAACATGTCATACTAAAAAATCATATTCATTGCAACAGTAACTCCAACACAAGAGATACAAGTGTTATCCACGTCAATAAACATTTTGTGACAGTGTGTTTGCACAGTGGAATGTAAACCATTTCATTTTCTTAAAGTGTATCTATGATACTACTTCAGACAGTGACATAACATCAATATATTACCAGACACATTAATTTGGTAAAATAAAAATAATGATCTTGGGTACTGGCTGTTGCCTATCCCTAGTAACCATCCCAGAAAATGTAGGGTGGTGGTAGAGAACATTTGATTGTGCAATCCTGTAGTTACTCTGTTGTGGTACTGGATTTGCAATGTGCTTCTGAAAATAAATCAAAGATATGTTGAACGAATTATTGAATATTTTTTGATAGAACCTAGCAGTAATGGAAAGAACTAACATAAGTAGAATAACATCACTAGATGTCAAATCAGAATAACATCACCACATGTCAAATATGAAAAGAATTAAGTATGTGCTGCTCAGTAACATGAATTCTGTATGTAGAATACACCACTCTGTCACCAATGAGGTGCCAATCAATCTCAAATGAAGTACCTAGGAGTAAAAACTCCTACATTTGAGCACATAGTAAGTTGTTAAATGGTGGAACATATAATCACCTAATCTGATCATGTATTGCATTCACATTGCAACTGGGCAGCTGAAGATAGTGATGCTACAAATTTACTGACAGTCATTATGTGGCTGCGTGTTCCAAGGCATTAAGCATTCTAATAGCATCTTCACATTATATACATTTACCAACATGGTTTGACATAATTAAACCATTACAATTTCAAAAGAACAGAAATGTCTTCTGATCATTCATCATATTCTGTACATCCCATCAAGAAGGTGAACAAGAATAGAAATTTCTTCCACTGTACCACCAAGAAGATGACCCTACAGGGAGCAAGTGAAGGTAAACATTAACAAAAGACAACCAAACATTGCTTAAGCTGTACACTATATTAACAAGAAACTATCACAATACTGCTTAATGCTAGTTCTGTTCATGTCAATTAAATGTGTTCTAGTGAATTAGAAAGAAAGCTGCTGCTACTTCAGTTATATTAGGTAGCTGCAGTATGTCCTGTAAGAAACTTAATATTTACTTCATTAATCAAGTATTTTTTCAATGAAAACTGTACCGGTAACCTAAATATGTAATTACATAGGACAGTTTACAACACACTATGTGTCATCAATCTAAAGAAGGAATCAAATTCGTGCACTAAGATAATGAGTGGAAGGAGTCACTAATGAGATGTGTTTTAAATTATCCTTTGAATTTGCTGAG
Source organism: Schistocerca piceifrons (assembly GCF_021461385.2). Lineage (NCBI taxonomy): Eukaryota > Metazoa > Arthropoda > Insecta > Orthoptera > Acrididae > Schistocerca > Schistocerca piceifrons. The sequence continues at coordinate 190,956,402 of NC_060142.1, read as the reverse complement.
ATAACTAATTACTTGTTGTATGTTAGATGAGAACTTCTCAAATATCTTCATACCATAGTACATAACTTCGTTAAATCCTACTTAAGGATACAAAGTTTACACAAAAGTTATATTTGTGTCTCGTATTGATAGTGCAGATCAAATTTCAGCTTGAACTGATTTTTTTTTCACAACCACACTACACCTTGATTAAAATAACTCTATATGTTATTTTAAAATAACTCTATATGTTATTTGGCAGTGGCTAAGTCAGCCAATGGCCGTTCTTTCTTGATGCCTATGTGCCCGCTATAAGGTCTGATTTTTTAGGCATCACACAGCTTTCTCAGCTGCAGTACGATGCACATGAAGGCGAGAGCCAACTGTTGCCTTATCCACCATCCCAACTGATGTACTCCCCACTGCTGCTGACCATGACAACAATAAAACTAATCTCAACGTATGTTTTGCTCTATTTGCACTGCATGTGTAGCTCTTGCTCGTTCTGCTGGAATGATGTATATAGTGAACGACCCTGTGCCACCATAGCTGTCTGTCAACCAAGAGGTTATTTTAATCAAAATTTAGAAGAAAACATAATAATTGTTTCACTAAGTCTACCAAAGGTTCACAAAAGTGTTCAACAATAGCCACAAAAGCTTTTTATTACTACCCCATCACTATCATCAGATGGTACATATTTATTGCAGGTTTGCAGCTTTGTTGGAGTTGTGCAGCTGTGGCCAGGTGTGAACTGTACATATTTCGGGTCGACAGAAGCGTCCGATCCCACGTGTCGGCTTTGACCCGTGACGTAAGGGTGTTGTGTGTGACGTCATGACAGCACGGAGTTTGGTTTGTGAGTGTGGCATGTTTGTAGATGTTGTCGTGTTGTGGTTTGTTGTGCTCTCTGGTGGTATGTTCAGGGTTTTCGTTTGTGTGGTGTAATGGGCTCTGTTTGAGTGTCGGGTCTGTTTTGTAGTGGAATTTGTTTCAGTGAGTTAACGATTTTGTGCGAAGGTTAATTAGTGTTGTTCGCTGTACATCGTGTGGTAATTTTAGTAAAATTAATCGGTTGTTGTTTTTGTTCAGGAATGGATATGATGGATAAAATTAACAGTGCGCAGGTCAAGGGAAGTGTTCGATCCCAATGTGTGGCTGTGTATGTTGATATTGGTATCGGGAGATATTTTTGAGCTATATAGACCAAGGGAAGTGTTTGATCCTAATTTATGGGATCGGGAGCCGCTGTTGAGCTATATAGGTCAAGGGAAGTGTCCGATGATATTGTGTTTAGTGGTATTTGGGGATTTTTGTGATGCCGGTTTTTTTCGTCATTTTCTGTGGTTTTGTATGCAGGTTGGTGTCTAAATTTGTTTATATTTAGTTTGCCCTCACCCAAAAACACCCCATTTTTCGCGCTTGTCGCGTTAGTGTCATTAGGCTTTTTGTGGAAAGTGTGTGTGTTTGTTTCTCGATGTATTTTCGTCCTCATAATGTGTACGTACCAACTTTATATGCGCCATATTGGAATCGTGGTTTATGGCCGTTTCAGCCACACTTGTGACGTCATGGGTCAAAGTAGACGGGTGGGATCGGACGCTTCCGTATTTCCCATATTTCTAAACACATTTGGTGCGTATATGTTTCGTGCTCTTTCCATAACTGCATAAGCCACATGAATGCTGCAAATATGCAATAAATATGTACCATCTGATGATAAATCGCTTGTTAATTTAAAACCAGTCATGGAAAATAGAAACTGAAGAATAAAACCAAAGGCAACTGGCTGCTGTAAATCTTTACTAAACTTTAAATCTGAACTGAAATTGCTTCTTCTGGCAACTTCTGCTCTAAAGATGGATATTTAACAAAAACCTTATGGTATAAAAAGACAACAATGATTGCTTTTGCTATTTAAAAGTAGATGTAAACATTCTGTAACAGTAACATGAGCAATGAGAGACCAATATGTTCATTATCATTACTTTTCAGCCAATAAGCTAGCTGGTAATCTGTAAATAGCCAGTATGTAGCCATAAACAAAGACACAGAGTGTAAAACCAAAGTAATCTACACCATTTTGATAGAAACAGACCAATGGTCCTTGGAACACAGTATTATTTTTAACTAATCAAAACACACACACACACACACACACACTATATACGAAGAACAAATCAGTTTATATAAAGTGATCTACTTCTCAATTATAAAAGGTAGTGTGGCGTAAAGTCATGACTCCACCTGCCTGTTTTGACCAGTAATGCCATCAACATGGTGTACACTGTTTCAAACACATACAATATGGTGACCACAACATCACTCATTAAACCTGCAACCAAACAAGTAGCATGTGAAATATTTAACTCCAGCAACAGAATGAAACTAACAGAACAACCAAATGAAGAGGACAAACTAAATAAATGACAGTAAGAATAATGACATCACTGCAAAACAAATATTCACCCAAAAATCAAGCACACAAAATCCTCAAAACTTAACAAAAATGACAATTACTGGTGTTGTACATGTCACGTGAACTATATATCTCGAACGAACACATCAATACTGGTAACCCATATAGAACTCGGAAACTCAACACAATTTTCACTTGGGCTACACAGCTCCAACAAAGCCCTCGATACCAGGAAGCAACCACTCTAAAACATGGGTGCTGCAAATTTCACTTCACCCACAAAGATCAAGCAAAACCCTAGATACAACACTTTCACTTACTCTATCTAAACCAAAGTTCTCAGTACAACAAACCAAACCATGTTCACATGTCTAATATCAGAAATGTATCCTATACAACAATGGTAAATCAGTACCCATGATACCTACCAATAACATTCCAACAATTACCGAACACTAACAAGGAAATACCAAAAATTCATGAAAACTATCACCACCGCCAGTTTCAATATACGCAAACAACTTCACCCATTGCAACAAGCAATGAGCTACTCTCCCAATATCTATATCTTCTTCACCATCGAACAAAAAAAGAAAAATATTAAATCTCCGACTACAAGAAACACACGGCACTAATATTTCCAGACGTAAAAATTAATCCATCAGTCAAAATATGCAAATTCAAAATAACTCATAAGAAAGCCAGCACAAATTCTTTCAATACCAACATGAAACACTCAATTCATGTCATACTACTAACTAAAAAACATACAGCACAACAGAGAGCCAGCAGATACTACAACACACAATCCACAAACACGACGACTCAAAAACATCAAGGCTCACAATGACATTATGGGTAAAAGCAGATGGGTGTAACATCAGCACCTGACCTTGTGCGAATAACCTCAAGTTAGCCTCAGGTAGGAAATAGTGATGAGACAATGACTGCCAATTGGCAAGAAAACAGGACTAAATTATCAAGAATGAAACTTAATTACTGTTGGAACATTTGTTCAGCGTTTGCATGTTTTTGGTTCAACCCAAGACCACCAGTGCTGCCCGCATTGCACTTATAGAGATGTTTCTCACTGTACTGGCCCATCAACAGCATACTTTTATTCAATCTGTCCTACAGCATTTTCTTTATAAGCAGCGCAGCTAGATCTAAAAATTGTCCATTCTAGCATTGAAATTCTAATACTTACATCCATTTACTCCCTAGTGGTACTTATGATTAATAATGAAGAGTGAATTTACTAGACACTGATTTGATTTGCGAATTTTCTGCATGTCAGGCGAGACATTCGTATGAATCATTACTTGCTATTTCAGCTTCTTGTTTTGTAAATCCGAATTTCCCACAGTATCTCCAGTCTTGCTGCATTTCTCTTCCTGTTTTAAGCGAGCTTCATCGCTATATACTTCAGTGACTAAAAATAAAGTACAACAACTCCATTACTTAATATTTCAACATGTTTAAAAGAAAGTTACCTTTGAAGAAGCCTTCCAACAGCCACTACAACAGTACTAAGTTGCATACAACACAGCTATGGAGCTAAATCTGCCGTTTATAACGTTCATAAGCACAACACTACACGTGTAGCTTGAGTAGATACGTCTCAGTATTAAATAACTCCCATACATTTATATTCTATGCGAAAATACGATATTCTAACCACAATCATTTTAACCGGTCAGCTTGTTTGCCTCCCAGAATGCGAATGTATATTACGTGTCCTGTTTTCTCTCCAACAATTTAGCATTCCGCTTTTCATCTCTCAGAAATCACAATACCACAAAACCTATTACTGAGTTACTACAAAAGTTCCACGCGGCATCTACCACCTCGACAAAAACAATAACAAACACAGATCTTCCTACCCGCCAAAAATTTCGTCTTCAAAGATAATACTCGCAACGCCTTGGGAGTGTCTCCCGACAGTACGCACTTGGCTGTTTTGACGTTTGGCTGCCGGAAGTCTCGTAACTTGGCTGCGAGGACGGTTTTCATGCAGTTGCAACCGTGAAGACTGAAGGAATTAGTTAAGCTTGAAGTAATTTCTGTCTTATGTTTTAGTCCTTCAAATTCAATAAACAGAATAGTATAAAAGTTCCGCAGTAGGCCCATATTGAAATTTACGTAATTGATATATGTGCGTACAGATACGCCGAAATATTCAGTCGATTAGTGTCGGTTTTTTTTCTGTGGATCTTAGTTGTTATAACGAAATGTGCGTTAAATATGGAAAATAAATGTGGTTAAAAAGTTAACACAAGGCTATACTGCTCGTAAGTTTGCTACCTCGGTTTATTTCGCATTCACATGTAGGGGGACCAAACTGGGGAATATGAAGTATTTTTAATATTTTGGACGACGAAAAGCGGCTTTTAAGTAGACATAGTATACTTCCAGCCCTGTTGAGAACCTGCATAAGGAATGCTGTATGGTGAAAAAAGATCATGGCTACACATGAACAGTCATTAGCTTCCAGCAAAACAAAAAAAACTTCCCTAAACATTACAACTTGACAGCTGAAAAGCTTGAAAGTATTTACTCTGAGCTTAAATATAACGTAATGGATAATACTACATGGCCCAAAAATACTGTGATCTATCGTTTTTTTATTCCAGTGAAATAATCTTTTCTGTGACAAACAGAAAGAAGAACTAAGTGTAAACGGATCACATACTGCCCAGAAAGTTACTCCCATAATCGCAAGCAGTGCCTGTGTCTTAGAACTAAGTGGTTATCACTCTTTATAGAAGTGAAGCCAATTTTACTGTGTCTGTGTAAACATTGGTTATCAGCACAATAAACATCAACATGAATAGCGTCTTCGAACAGGATGCCTCGTCACGTGAGACCAACTTCCGGTCAGTAAACGTCAAAACAGCCAAGTGTGTACTGTCGGGAGACACTCCCGCAACCATGGAGGTAGAATAATTTTTACCTCCATGCCCGCAACGCCTTTAACTGGATGTGGTAACTTCTGTGAACTACGTCACTTCCCGTGTTTCGATGTCGCTAGAGTCTAGTCTAAAGATGTTCCTAAAATAATACCTTTTGAATTAATAAATATAAATTTTAATCTTGCTGATGGAATGCATGTAAAACATAATGATCATTTTCATAAAGAAGCTAATATTATTGCTTCATTTAAACATAATGCCGAGTTTGGTGAACCAATAATTTATGAACCAAAATATCCTGTAAATGTTCCTATTTTTAATACAATTCAAGATTTACAAGTTATTATAACTGATGAAAATGATAATTTAATTGACATTAATGGTACTACATTAACAGTTGTCTTAGAAATATCTCAATAAATTTTTTCCTTAATAAATCATGAATAAAATTGAAACTTATCAGTTTTACTCATACCGTGTAAGTGTGAAAACTAAAAATATTTTAATGTTCGTAACAAAGATACATAAATTGAAATAAATATTGGTGATGGTTGGCTTCATCCAAATCATGGACAGTTGTATATGAATTTTAGTATTATTGGAAATCATGGAACAGATTATCCAACTTATGATGGAAAATCAAACAAAAAATTAATTAATAATTATGTAGCAAAACTGTTTGATTTTGTAACGATAAAGAAAGGAAATAATATTTTATCTAGAATTGAACATCCTTTTATTTCTTCATTGGTTTCATTACATCTAACTTCATCCGTTACTGACAAAATAAGTTTAGAAGGACATATAATTAACACAGGAAAAGTAAATAGTAAAATAAATGAAGTACTTTATCATTATCATTACTTGGTGGATTTCTTAAAAAAATGTTAAGAAATTATGTGGGAAGGAGATTTAACTGTTATTTTTACACATAGTACGTCTTCCGGAGACATAATTTTTTTTTTATTTATTTATTTATCGTTCCGTGGGACCACATTTAGGAGAAGTCTCCATGGTCATGGAACGAGTCAATACATGAAATTATAACACGATTGTAGAAACAGATAAAATGAAATTTAAGAAACATATTCAGGTGACAAGTCGTTAGTTTAAATAAAGAAAATCAAGAATGTAACACTGGAATTTGCTTAATTTTTTAGCTCTTCCAGGAGCTCCTCGACAGAATAGAAGGAGTGAGCCATGAGAAAACTCTTCAGTTTAGACTTAAAAGTGTTTGGGCTACTGCTAAGATTTTTGAGTTCTTGTGGTAGCTTATTGAAAATGGATGCAGCAGAATACTGCACTCCTTTCTGCACAAGAGTCAAGGAAGTGCATTCCACATGCAGATTTGATTTCTGCCTAGTATTAACTGAGTGAAAGCTGCTAACTCTTGGGAATAAGCTAATATCGCTAACAACAAACGACATTAAAGAAAATACATACTGTGAGGGCAATGTCAAAATTCCCAGACTATTGAATACGGGTCGACAAGAGGTTTTCGAACTTACACCATCCATAGCTCGAACAGCCCGTTTTTGAGCCAAAAATACCCTTTTTGAATCAGAAGAATTACCCCAAAAAATAATACCATATGACATAAGCGTATGAAAATATGCGAAGTATACTACTTTTCATGTTGAAATGTCACTTATTTCAGATACTGTTCTAATGGTAAATAAAGCGGCATTTAGTTTCTGAACAAGATCCTGAACATGGGCTTTCCACAACAGTTTACTATCTATCCGTACGCCTAGGAACTTGAACTGTTCCGTCTCGCTTATAACATGCCCATTCTGTCTGATTAAAATGTCAATTCTTGGTGAATTGTGGGTTAGAAACTGTAAAAACTGAGTCTTACTGTGATTTAGCATCAAATTATTTTCCACAAGCCACGAACTTATATCATGAACTACATTATTTGATAATGTTTCAATATTACACACAAGATCCTTCACTACCAAGGTGGTGTTATCAGCAAACAGAAATATTTTTGAATCACCTGTAATACTAGAAGGCATATCATTTACATAAATAAGAAACAGCAGCGGCCCCAGCACTGACCCTTGGGGAACACCCCGTTTAACAGTGCCCCATTGGGACTGAACATCATTACCACTCTCAATATTGCGGAGGATTACCTTCTGCTTTCTGTTCTTAAAGTAGGAGGCGAACCAATTGTAAGCTACTCCCCTTACTCCATAATGTTCCAACTTCTGCAGTAATATTTTGTGGTCAACACAGTCAAAAGCCTTCGTTAAATCAAAGAAAACACCTAACGTTCGCAACCTTTTATTTAATCCGTCCAAAACCTCACAGAGAAAAGAGACTATAGCATTTTCAGTTGTTAAGCCATTTCTAAAACCAAACTGTACATTTGACAGCAAATTATGTGAATTTAAATGCTGCAGTAACCTTGTATATACAACCCTCTCGATAACTTTAGCAAACACCGATGGCATAGAAATAGGTCTATAATTGTCAACATTATCCCTGTCTCCCTTTTTATAAAGTGGCTTCACTACCGAGTACTTTAATCGGTCAGGAAACCGACCACTCCTAAAGGAAAAGTTACAGATATGGCTTAAGTACTGAGCTAACATACGTGGAACAATACTTCAGTATTCTGCTAGATACCCCGTCATATCCATGAGAGTTCTTGGTCTTTAGAGATTTAATTATTAACTCAATCTCCCTCTTGTCAGTATCATGGAGGAGCATTTCAGGTAACAGTCTCGGAACACTTTATTCTAAGAGCGCTATATGATTCCCTGTTGGGACTAGGTTTCTATTTAGTTCACCTGCTATATTCAGAAAGTGATTATTAAGTACTGTACATATATGCGACTTATCAGTAACACGGACATCCCCACTACGCACTGATTCTATATTCTCGACCTGTCTCTGCAGACCAGCCACTTCCTTTACGACTGACCATATGGTTTTAATTTTATCCTGAGACTTAGCTATTCTATCTGCATACCACATACTTTTCGCCTTCCTAATAACTTTTTTAAGCACCTTACAATACTGTTTGTAATGGGCTGCTGCATTTAGATTTTGACTGTTTCTAACGTTTTGATATAATTGCCACTTTGGTCTACAAGATATTCTTATCCCTTTAGTCAGCCACCCAGGCTGCCTGTTTGTGCTAGTACCCTGTTTTGAACGTTCTAACGGAAAGCAACTTTCAAAGAGCACGAGAAAAGTCTTGAGGAAAGCATTATATTTATCGTCTACTGTATCAGCACTATAAACATCTTGCCACTCTTGTTCCTTGATAAGGTTTACAAAAGTCTGTACAGCAACTGGATCAGCTTTCCTAAAAAGTTGGTAACTATATTTAACATGGGTTGCAGCACAAAAATCTTTTAGACTTAAAATTTGTGCATCATGATCTGAAAGGCCATTCACCTTTTTGCTAACAGAATGCCCTTCTAATAATGACGAATGAACAAAAATATTGTCTATGGTTGTTCTACTGTTCCCTTGCACTCTCGTTGGAAAGAATACGGTTTGCACAAGATTATATGAATTAAGGAGGTCTACCAGCATCCTTTTCCTTGCACAATCACTAATACAATTAATATTGAAGTCACCACATATAACTAACTTTTTGTATTTCCTATAAAGTGAACCAAGAACCTCCTCTAGCTTTCTTCATTGGGCTGATAAAAATGATGCTGGAATTGAAATAAAAGATACACTTCCTAAAGAAGGATAAATAGTTATACAATCTATGGATATTCGTGTACCAGTTGTTAAATATGAACCAAATTATGAACTTGAAAAACGTTAAATTATTCTTAAAAAGCCGAAAATTCCTATTTCTTTTATGAACTTCAAACACAAGAAGTTGCTGGATTATCTGGTAAAAACAGTTTTGAACTAGATATCACAAATTACTATAACTCTACAGAATTTGATATGCCATACTTCGTATTTGTTACATTTCAGACAAATAGGAAAAATAATCAATTAGTTGATTCGTCATTATTTGATCATGTTAAACTACAGAATATTTATTTAAAAATGGTAGAAATGAAGTTTTTCCACAATAAATGTAGAATATTAATCTTCCAAATAATTTTCTAAAAGCATATGATGCATTTCTTGATTTTAAAAGGATTAGTTTACTAAAATCAGATACTGATATTAAAAAGTCAAAAAGGACCATTTTTACAGCTAAGAAAATGATGTAATAAATGCCTTTTTCAAAAATAGTTTTTTAAAAATTATAGTTAATTACCTAATTTAGTTAATTACATTACAATCACCTGTGGAAAATGTACGTAAATTAAATGATTTTTTATTATAGTTATTATTATATTGTATTATATTATTATTAGGTAAAACTGATAGTAGATTGATTTTGTATGTTCTGGATAACTAGGTCAATTTTGTGAAAAATAAAAAATTGTGAGTGTTGGCTCAAACGGTTCAAATGGCACTGAGCACTATGCGACTTAACTTCTGAGGTCATCAGTCGCCTAGAACTTAGAACTAATTAATCCTAACTAACCTAAGGACATCACACACATCCATGCCCGAGGCAGGATTCGAACCTGCGACCGTAGCTGTCCCGCAGTTCTGGACTCAGTGCCTAGAACCCCTAGACCACCGCGGCCAGCTTGTGAGTGTTAATGAACAATTTTTTATAAAATTGAGAAAATGAACCAGAACATACAAAATCAATCTACTGATATCAGACATCAGAACATTCAAAGCCAAGTTACTTAATATTAAGAGAAGTCAAATGGAAGGGTTGAAAATAAAATTGAAGGCAAATTCGGTGTCAGAAGATGAAGCTACATCTCTATATAATTTAGTGAAGCATACGAAAAATGGGAGAAGGACTTATTGATGAAATTTGAACAAAACACGGTTCGATTCTCAGAACCCAGCAGGGTGTCATGGACGAGATTTTTTATTGCGACCTATATTCTGTACATCAAAGTAGTGATGCTTCCTTGGAAGAATTCCTTGACATCCTAGCCCCACAGCTGACAGAAGATGACACCGAAAATTTTCTCAAGGTTGTCAGTGAAGAAGATTTGTATGAGACTCTGTGCGTCTCACCACCAAAAAAATCCCCAGGACCGGATGGTCTGCCAGCAGAGTTTTACATCCATTATTGGCCAATAGTAGGTGCGAAAATCACAGACATTGCAAATGAGGTTATTCAGCGTGAAATGATTCCAGCTGAGTTTAAGGACAGTAAAATTGTTCTGGTGCAAAACAATAATGGAAACAAAGATTTAAATAATTTTCGTCCAATTTCACCCCTAAATCCGGCTATAAATTAATAGCTAGAATAGTACACAAGAGAATTTCGTGCCTTACAGATAAAATTATTAGTCAACATCAGAACTGCGAGGCAGAACCATTTTTCAAAATCTAACAGAATTCAGGGATATCATTGCAGTAACTTCTATAACAAACATGAAGTGTGCTTTATTGTTTTTAAATTTTTATAAAGCATTCGATGTAGTAAATCATGAATATCTTCTATAGACATTGAAGAAAATAGGTTTTAACGATAGGGTCATAGAGTTGATTAAGAACATAGCAACTGGAATAAATGCTAAAATAGCGGCGAATTGTCGACAATCCAGGCCGACGCAAATACAATGAGGTGTTCCTCAAGGAAGTCTTCTGACCATGTCACTCTTTGCCATTTCGCTGGAACCTTTCCTCCAACATGTCCATGCTAGATTAAATGGCTTACATTATCAGGAAATAAAACAGTTATAAGAGCCTATGCTGATGATATAGGGGTCATTATAAGGAATAATGACGAGGTAACCATGCTAGTAACAGTGATTGATTCGTACTGTAGAGCATCTGGAGCCAATGCAAACGAAAAAAATGTAAGATGTTAAATCTCAGAGGTTTTCAATAATATCAGCGTTGAGTGGGCAAAATTAGTCCGACAACATAAAACACTTGGCATCACTCTGACAGCATGCCCTATGAAAATGACAGCTTTAAATTGGAAAGTTGCAGCAGATAAAGTGCAAGGAGCCATTGTAGAGAATTTAACTCGATATATGAACCAAGTTCAAAGAACACAGTATATCAACTCATTTATCCTTGCTAAACCTTTATTATACTGCCCAGCTGTTTCCAATACCGAGAATGATAGCGAGGAGAATAAAGTACAAAATCACCAACTTTTTGTGGAGAGGTGAAGTGTTCACTCATGCTTTGAGAATTCCACAAAATTAGAAGGTATTCGAATCACAAGAAAAAGTTCGGTAATATGTTAAAAATTGTATTTGAAAGAGTGGGCGTTGGTTAATATAAAAAAGAAGACTGTGTTGACAGTGATGTATTGTAGTTACCTTAAGGATATTATTTAAGATTTTACAGTATATTTATGATGTGTGCTTTTTCTACTTCATAGAGTAGTTTTTGAAATTTATAAGCTAATGTACGGAGCTTATGTGACATTGAGATTGTGTGTCTAATAGTGTCAAAACACAAAACATTAGAGGTGCATTATTGGCTTATATTATAAATCTGGAAATAGACAGTTTTTATAGAAATGTCCTTAATGATTGGTTAAAACCGTAAGATTCTATTTGATAAATGTAATATTCAATGGCTGGCACATTGCCCTGTTCATTTTTGCACTGTGACGTGTAAGTCAGTTTCGCAGTGAAAGACTGATTATGTAGGTCTGATCACTTCAGATACTTAACATTCAATTAATGTCCAGAAAGTATAGTTAGAAGGCTAGTCAACTTTATTATATATCTCCTTTCTGCCATTCTCAAGTATTTCAGAAATTGTCTGATACGATTATTAAATTGTTTTATATTTAAAATTATCCCACTAACTTGCTGATATCCGTCATAAAAAACTAATTATGCTTCTGTAAAGCTTGGAGCTCATGTAATTCAAAGCGCAGTTTTTATTTCTTCCGGTTGAAGTTTGAATGTCTTTTAAAAAACTTTTCTTGATGTTTAACTTAATTTTTTCTGGTAATTTAGTCAGTAACACAATCTTCTGTTGTCTTTCTTTAACATCAGCTTAATTGAAATGATCGAACCATTTTGTTTAAATAACTTTATGTATAACATGTGTACTTGGTTAGTATATGAACTTAGTATGTATTTGGAATGTGTAACATTGTTTTTTTTAATAAATGTTTTTTATAAAAAAAAGTGGTTAGCGTGCGGGAATGCCATGTCAAAGGTCATGCTTTCGTTCACAGATGGATGAAAAAAGTTTTTTTTTTTTCCTCTTCATATATGCAACACGTTCTGAGACATTGTTATTCGTGTAAGTTAAGATTTTTCTGCAGTATTCCTTATTACTTACATGTAAGAGCGCACTTCCTCAGTAATGATTTCGTGATTTCTATGTGTTTAAAAAACGAAATATGAAATTGCTGGAGATGAGATTGCTGTGAGAGAAAAAACCGACAGTGACCTTTATATTTTTTCTTGTCAGAAATAATTCACCATTTTTTTCCGAATATGTAATGATTTCCTAGTTGCGGTTAGACAGGAAAGTAAGAGCACAACTTAAATTACTGGGAATGTCACTATCAGCGGTCATCTTCATGATCCTGCTTGTCACAACTGCTGTGTGTGATCGAATCCTCAACAACAGTAGACAGAGATGAAAGAGCTCCGCTGTAATATTTTTAGACTGTAGCACCATATACGAAACATTTTCATTCATGAAATGCATCGAGGAACTGCAGGAGCTCTTGAAAATGTATTTTTTAAGTTTTGTTTTTAAGGCCCAAATCGTTGTCATATCATACAGTGGACTACTTAATCATTTGGATCTCTAGGAGCGAGTTATAACCACATTCTGTTTATCTTCTTATTCTTTGAAACTCTCAGAATCAATTTTTCGGGTGCTTTTACAGATGTATTAGTACAATGTGGTACTACACACTATTCCTAACTCATTTTCCAAAATGTAAAATCCAAAAGACGTTGTCAGTGTGAATGAGAATAAGATGACATAATGCGGCATTTACGACAATCTGCAGAATACAATCAAATATGCTATTGTTATTATGCACGCATGGAAACATGTGGTCAGGGAAACTGTAAAAAATTCTGTGAATTTCAGCTGAGACTCATGGAAATGGATATAGTGTGTCTGATTCTGTTAAGGAGGAGGCAAGAGCGGTGAAGGCGGGCACATCAGCTCAATGGAATGCGGCATCATACGTTATGGCAACATAAACGCAATTTTCGGTACTTGGAAGAACAGCGCGCCTGTGTCGTCTGCTAGCCGCTTTGTGTTCATGTCTCTGTGCGCACTGCAATGTGCATGCTTCGATCTGCGCCCGCTTGCTTTTGATTGGCTTGCGCGACATGAACCAACAACAGCACTTCGGTTCTCTAGACTTGAACGGTATTGCTACTGAAATGCATACTGAATAATGCATGGGCTCTAATTCGATTACTAGACCGTTCAGTGCTCTTGAGTACCGAAACAATTGGCACAATGCTGGAAAGATACAGAATTGGCACCCAGGAGACCATGAGTTCACACCCTGGCCCTGCCCCTGCTGAAAGCAGCTTGCAGCCCGCTGGACGATATCAACCAGAGAGTGGAGGCCAGTAGCCCTCTCACTCTTCGTGCTGGTGCAGCTCCAAGGTGCGGCATGCTCCGCCACTGCTATGATGCATCCTTACTGTGGAGGTTGGTGGTAGTTTGAGTGGGCTTGTTGGCCACCAATATTCATCACCAGAAGGTCATTGTGGTTGGCCTGCAAGTTAAAAAACCATCATCTCTCTGGTTTTAGCTGTGGACAGAATGGTGACATGACTGTCTGATTTGAGACTCCAGGCTCACTTATTTATATGTCTTTTCTCTACGTAGTTCCTCTGGAGGGGACATGTGGAGTGCTCTTTAATAATTACAATGTCAATTTTCCTCAGCACACTTGAGCTTCTATACGCAGGTCACTAGGTGTTATGTATGGGTTCGTCACAGCACATCAGTACCTTGTGCTGCCCTGATTACTTCATATTTGTATACAATGCCCACTGGGCCATGCCTTCTCACCTGCGAATGGAGTCATAAAACTGCCTCACAAAATTGTTTACAAAATATCAACATTGCCCACACCTGTCATCTGATGTGCTGGTCGGTTTCTTAACTACCACCTTCCAGCCATAGCTGTGCCAAATTTACAAGAATTTCCCAAATCCACCCCTGTACTTATTCATGGTGCAGCATACCTCCTCCTTCCTTAGAAGATTTCTCTCGAATCATTAACATTGGGCTCCTACTCAACTACCTCAACTCTGATAATTTACATATTGAGGACAATCTCCTGAGTCTACCATACAGGAATTCTGCTCACACTTTACTACTACCATGTACCCCTTATCATATGCTTATACACTAATTAAGACCTTAAAAATAATTGCTTTCCCTAGCAATGGTGGTCAACCATTCTACTAGTAATTGGTGTGTTAGCTCATAGCCTGTGTCTTCTTGCATCTTACCCAGAAATGCAGTACACAAAAGCCTGCTGGAAACACGTTGCAACTGTTGGCTTATATGGTCACCACTAACACTTTGTGCTCCTGTTCTTTCCAGACATGATGTACGTGCTGCCACATCCATTCCATCGAAATTTCCCCTTGCTAGGAAGGACTGCAAAAGGTCTGGATTGAGTGTGTCATTTAAACATATTAAATTTTGAATGGGTAATAACCTCAGAGATCCTCCTGTCCAATGCAATGTATTCCATGACAACTTCATAACTTCTGAACCTATAAGCATAACCAGAAGATGAATATCCATCCTGACTATCTCGCAAGTCATGCCATTAACAATCATCCTATGATGAGACAAAAAATCCATAGTGAGGATCAGTTCATCGATGTAGGCAATGTAGAACATCCATGGAAAACGTAGAGAAGGAGATGGGGTCACTGTAACCTTTACTGAGCCTGAGGTAGGTAATGTCGACTCGCTGACAGCTTTTAGAAGTGACTTCGTCTGTGAAGAAGCGGCTAGAGCCATCGAAGTAGGTATGATCAACAAGTCAGCACCAGTGTCGACCAGAAAAGCTGGACCTGACACAATGTCAATCACATAGAGACGACCACTCAGCCAGGTGGATGAGTGAATGGAGTGTAATATAAGAGAACGCCTGTTAAGTTCCCCTCAGTTCTCGACATCTCTTAGTTCCTGCGGTCGGCATTTGGGTGTTTGCATGGCAACTTGCACTTCTTGGCATTGTCGCTGAACATCTTGTGGTACCAGCAGGAAGGGCGAGCAGGGTGAGGAGGAAGTGGGGAGTGCGATAGCGGGGGAGCTTGTCATTGTTGATTTGTTCTGGTAAATACACTGGTACGTAAGGTGCGTGGGCGATCCTGGAGTGCTCGGACAGTGGAGAGAGGGAGCCAATGCCACCAGGAGAAGTAGACAAGGTGACAGTGGAGCAAGCCCTGCCTCTGCTGGCTGAAGGTCAGTATGCGGGGGTGGCTGTGCCGATGAACAATGTGGAATGAACTGGCTGATGTTGTTGCAGCAGCTAATACAACTGGTCAGCAATGTATAGGTGGGAACCGATGGATTCAAACTAGTGTGGTAACAGATGGATCTGTAGATCGATAGGTATTTTGGCAGACCACACAGCCCATAGCAAGGTGTCAGGCATGGTATGCTCATTTAAGAGCAATTGAAGACGGCGTCAGAGTTGTGAGGGGGTGCATTCCCCCAGGTGCTTTTTGTAGAGAATCTTGATTATTAACTCTTGTGGTGAGCAGGCAAGTTGTTCCATTATAGTCTTCTTTGCAAACTCGTATTTTGGTGCAGGTGGCGGTGAAAGGAGCAGGTCACAAATCAAATGTGAGTGGTCACGGAGGTGTGTGATGAGGCAGAGAAACTTTGAGTTGTCGTCAGACACTTGATGTAACTCGAACAGATGCTTGTCAAGTGTGAACCACGATGCCGGGTTGTCCTCATATAAGGGTGGTATCCTCGGCAGGCGCCCAGAAGGGGGGTGATGACAGCAGCTTTGGTGTCTCCTGGGGTAGCGGCTGAACTGAGGTTAAGTCGGAGGCCGGCATGGTAGGCCCAGATTTAATCCAGGCGAGCGAAACCGTAGTAGCAGCAGCTGGCATAGTTGATTGTGTGTCACAAAAACACGGCACAGCAGACATGGACAGTACCGTGAGAATGGGCGGATGGACAGCACACGAGGGGGGCCCGGAAACTGGACCATGAGTGACGAGTGCTGGATGGAAACGACCTGCTTCCTGAACAGGGCGAGAAACTGGTGCGGCAGACACATGCGGTGCTGTTGGAGTGGCAGGCGGTTGAGCAACTGGAAACGGGGACCCCTGCAAGTGAGGGGTGGGGGGGGGGGGGGGGGCTGGCAAGTGGGGGGGTTGAGAACGCAACCCGCGTGTAAACTATCTGACGCATAACATGCCTGTAGTGCATGTGGCGGGCCACTGAGGCGAGGTCAGGGGTCCATGTTACACGAAACACTGAATTGTGCATGTAAATTAGACGCAACTGGAACACCACGTGCATGGAATGGATCCAGAACGGTTTGTAGTAGTGGTGGCATTGCACACAGCACGACAGTAACTGAATTAGCATGCCAGTGGGTGGCTAAACAAGTGTTATAATGGAGATTACTTTGGTATTGAAACACTCAATTTGAAGAGACACAATTTGAAATACTGTTCAGTAAACATTTCACTGTCGGATGGGCGTAATCCGGTGACACAAAGCCTGAATCCATTGTTCGCTCTAATGGCGTAGTTGTTGACTGTTGAAAATTAATGAGGTTAGCACACAGTGTTGGTTGAGAATGCGAAACACTGTGCGTAAATGATGAATCCCCCGTTAGCGAAGAAACAGATCATATTTCCCCAAAGCAGGTGAAGTGGGTCCCAACAGCTCAGTTTGAGTTC
This sequence comes from Schistocerca piceifrons, assembly GCF_021461385.2. Classification (NCBI taxonomy): domain Eukaryota; kingdom Metazoa; phylum Arthropoda; class Insecta; order Orthoptera; family Acrididae; genus Schistocerca; species Schistocerca piceifrons. The sequence goes on along the minus strand of NC_060142.1, from coordinate 190,939,180 downwards.
CAGTGAAAAACAGCACTTCAAACTTCTTTGTTAGAGGGACTGGTATTACACCATGAACCATCCCTGGTCCCTGCCTACCTGTACAGGATGCTTAGATCTACAATTGACACACCACTCGCAGTCAAGTGGACGAGTAATGACATATCCCATAATTCCTGCAGATTATGTAGGCTCCACAAGAGAGGATAGTACTTGAGGTACCTTTGGTATCACAGTTGCTGGTACATGTTTCTTGGGAGGTCTTCCATCACATCGATTCATAGTAGCTGCCAACCATTTGACAGTAGTGAAGGTGATTTGCAGCTCCTTACAATTTTGCAGTGTTTTCCAGGACAGTGAACAAATAACTTTAAGCAACCCACTGACTATATTTTAATCTGTTGATCTAAAAATTAACAGTTCCCTATAAGAACTGAAGAAAATACTCTAAACGAGATTTCTGTAAGGCAAGAGGAAAACATGTGGTAAAAATTACTAGTTTTCTAAAACTTTTAAAGCTAATTATTGTTACTAACCAACTCAAAAATAGACTTAAATTATGCTAAATATAAATAACATATACTCTTCTTGAAAAGGAAATCTAAATGTAACACAGTATGTTAGTTAACAGTATGTGCTACAGTAACTAATCACAAACACTAATTACTATGAATTAGTTTGTGATCAGAACAATGGCAACTTCCTCAAATTCTTGAAACTTGGTGTGTTTGCATTGATATACACTGACATTAGGGGTAATCTATTCTTTGACACTAACTGTGGATCACAAACACTGATTTACTATGAAATAATTTATTTACAACACTTGTACCAGTGGCTTATGAATATTTTCAAGAATACAATTTTCTAAACATCCAAAAATTTACAAAACAACCAATTTCTCACATAATTATGCAATTAAATTAGAGAATTATTATTTTGAATGAAGATAGGCCTACTGCTCTCAAGGATTTTACAAGACCATAAATAAGTTTAAGCCTTCAAATACTAAGTTTAAGCATACAATAACAGTACCAATACAATTCACAGCACTTGCAAATGTTTGATATTTCACAATACGAAAGAGTGTTGACATAATAAAGGAAAGATTATGTGAAGCTACACAATAAGTAAACTATATGAACCTAGAATCTTAAATTGGCAAACTAATTTGGCACATGTGGTCACACAAAAAAGGAATATTCTGAAGTTGGCTTTTACATATAAATTGCAAGGATTTTTATTTAGCTGATTCTGTGACAGCTCTTACATTGGTATACAAAAGATGAACACTGCAGTGTTAGTCTATCTTGGTCAAAATCATGAAAATGTGTAGCCGCAAAAAAGCATGTCTTCTACCTGGAGCATCGCACAATACCTGTTGTGAAACACAAGGTTCCTGGATTAAGTAACATTCCATCATGCAGTTTTAATCTTTGGGGTACAAAACAGTACAAGGTCTTACTGTTGATTGAAGAGATTCATTCTGTAATCTTATTTATGATTGTGATATCGTTATATTGCCTTGTAATATTACAGTTATAACTAAGATGTAATTTTAAGTGTTCCTAATTATTTATATCTGTTTTCCAGTCAAACTGGCAATCACAGCAGGTGAAAGTTTATTTGCAATCATTGGAAATGATAACATGAAGCACTATATGATAGCAGGTGAACCTATATGGAATATTAGGCGGGCTGAAAGAAACTGGCTATCAGGAGACATTCTTGTAGATTCCAAAGCATGGAGCTACATGAGGGCTGCTGATTATCTATATAAAACTGTGAACAATGGGCAATTTGTGAAGGTCTGTATTATTTTAATAGATTAAGTTAATGAGCTTCGTTTAATATAACATAATTTGATGAATATGTTGCAGATTTTGGGAGTCCGAACAGAAGATACAGAGGTGCGCCCACACAAGTTCATGAGTTCTTGTAAGTTTTTTATTCTTCTTTGTCTCATGAAGTCTACAGTCAATGGAAAGAACTAGGCAGTATCACAGTTTTACCTTAATACCCAAATTTATGACCAAAAATCTTTCAGGTGTTACTTGTTTTTAATACTTCCTTTCTAATATGTACATATGTTTTGTCTCACTATGGTAACATCCAATAAAACATTCTCAAGCTGAAGTGTTTCAACATAAATGGTTGATTCATTCAGTGAATTAGAAACTAAATAGATGCTACTAAGTGATTTCTTTTGCTGCAATTGCAAAATGATTGAGAGTACATTAATTTCCAAAAAAACTCTTATCTTTGATGTGGTATTAAGATTTAGGTCCTTGGGTTAGCTAAACTGTTAAATCAAACACATTTTTCCTATTTTTGTGGTTTTTTAGTACTCATCCAGTTGCAAATACAAATACAAATACACGAGAAATACTAGCAGAATAAACACACTTTCACACTCTCTTGTGTCCCCTGCTGCCAAACTGTACATTTAAAAGCCTACAGCTTAGAACACCATTGAATCTAGAACATGTCCACCTGAAGGCAGTGTTCAAAAAATGGCTATAGTGATTATCAAATGACATCTACAGACAGAAAGCCACAGTACAACCAACACATGAAGAGGATAATCTACAGCAACACCCTATATCCTATACACCAGCAACACATTAGGAAAAACTGGTGGAATTTTATACTGATTCAAGATCAAATGCGTATACCATGTACCAGCCAAGAATAAACCCCCTTCTAGGGCCAGTAAAAGATTATATGGATAAGTAGTAAATTTAGAATATACCACATACTGTGAAAGTGGAGAAAAGCAGACATCTGACAAGCCATTGGAACAGGTGAAGAAAGGTGCACTGACACAAATGGCACACTGACCTCCAGCAGCCAGTGAAATCACCAATTGCTGAATGCTGTCTGGTGACAAACATTAAAATGTCATAAAAGTGAAAGTTATCAATGACATGAAAGTTGGTTGGCACACTACAGTGCTTTACTAGGCACTTTTCTATTGGATGCAGTATGCACTGCCTTTGCTTTTGACCTGACCTGTGAACTGACTTACCTAGACAGCTATAGGAGTCAAATGTGGATTCCAAACCATGGTCAACATAGCATTTTTCAAATAACAAATATAGTTTCTAGGACTGAGCAAGGATCAAACTTGAAACCTTTGGATCCACAGTCAGGTATTTTACCACCAACTGTGTACACAAGAACCACATAGCAATAGTCATTCAAAATATGAAGCCATCAGACAAGGGGCGCCCCAGGGCTCTATTTTAGGTCCCTTGTTGTTCCTATTATACACTCCTGGAAATTGAAATAAGAACACCGTGAATTCATTGTCCCAGGAAGGGGAAACTTTATTGACACATTCCTGGGGTCAGATACATCACATGATCACACTGACAGAACCACAGGCACATAGACACAGGCAACAGAGCATGCACAATGTCGGCACTAGTACAGTGTATATCCACCTTTCGCAGCAATGCAGGCTGCTATTCTCCCTTGGAGACGATCGTAGAGATGCTGGATGTAGTCCTGTGGAACGGCTTGCCATGCCATTTCCACCTGGCGCCTCAGTTGGACCAGCGTTCGTGCTGGACGTGCAGACCGCGTGAGACGACGCTTCATCCAGTCCCAAACATGCTCAATGGGGGACAGATTCGGAGATCTTGCTGGCCAGGGTAGTTGACTTACACCTTCTAGAGCACGTTCCGTGACATGGGATACATGCGGACGTGCATTGTCCTGTTGGAACAGCAAGTTCCCTTGCCGGTCTAGGAATGGTAGAACGATGGGTTCGATGACGGTTTGGATGTACCGTGCACTATTCAGTGTCCCCTCGACGATCACCAGTGGTGTACGGCCAGTGTAGGAGATCGCTCCCCACACCATGATGCCGGGTGTTGGCCCTGTGTGCCTCGGTCGTATGCAGTCCTGATTGTGGCGCTCACCTGCACGGCGCCAAACACGCATACGACCATCATTGGCACCAAGGCAGAAGCGACTCTCATCGCTGAAGATGACACGTCTCCATTCGTCCCTCCACTCACGCCTGTCGCGACACCACTGGAGGCGGGCTGCACGATGTTGGGGCGTGAGCGGAAGACGGCCTAACGGTATGCGGGACCGTAGCCCAGCTTCATGGAGACAGTTGCGAATGGTCCTCGCCGATACCACAGGAGCAACAGTGTCCCTAATTTGCTGGGAATTGGCGGTGCGGTCCCCTACGGCACTACGTAGGATCCTACGGACTTGGCGTGCATCCGTGCGTCCCTGCGGTCCGGTCCCAGGTCGACGGGCACATGCACCTTCCGCCGACCACTGGCGACAACATCGATGTACTGTGGAGACCTCACGCCCCACGTGTTGAGCAATTCGGCGGTACGTCCACCCGGCCTCCCGCATGCCCACTATACGCCCTCGCTCAAAGTCCGTCAACTGTACATACGGTTCACGTCCACGCTGTCGCGGCATGCTACCAGTGTTAAAGACTGCGATGGAGCTCCGTATGCCACGGCAAACTGGCTGACACAGACGGCGGCGGTGCACAAATGCTGCGCAGCTAGCGCCATTCGACGGCCAACACCACGGTTCCTGGTGTGTCCGCTGTGCCGTGCGTGTGATCATTGCTTGTTCAGCCCTCTCGCAGTGTCCGGAGCAAGTATGGTGGGTCTGACACACCGGTGTCAATGTGTTCTTTTTTCCATTTCCAGGAGTGTATATTAATGACCTTCCACATGCAGTGTCACAAAATGCAAATTTTGTCTTATTTACAGATGATACAAGTATTGGTATAAAAAGCAGTACCTGTGATCTCACTGAGCAATCAGCTAATGAAATATTTGTATCAATGGGTGGTTTCCAACAAATGGATTGTCACTGAATTTTGGCAAGACCCAGTACATACAATTTACTAGTACCTCACAAAGAATACCTCACCCTATCAGTATAACGTATTCAAACATTGAAATTAAATCTGTAGACAGTGTCAGATTTTTAGGGCTACAAATTGACAACAACCTAAATTGGAAAACTCACACTCTAGACTTAATGAAATGCGCTAGTTCAGCTACATTTGCAGTACGCATGATAGCAGAAATAGATGATTTAAAAATGAGGAAGTTAGTTTATTTGGCCTACTTCCAGTCACTAATGAGTTATGGAATCATCTTTTTGGGAAACTCCTCTCACAAAGAGAACATTTTCAAAATTCATAAACGAGTCATTAGAATTATATCTGGTGTCAGTCCTAGATCATCATGCAGAGACCTCTTTAACAAACTTGGTATTCTAACTACTACTTCTCAGTACATATACTCATTGATGTCCTTTGTCATTTCCAACATGTCTCTTCTTACACAAGATACTGCAAAACAAGATTATGATACCAGAACCATGCGCTCTGTGTTCCTTATGTGTTGCAGGGTGTGTGATTGATGCATTGTACTGTAAGAGCTAGAGCAGTCTGGTATTCATGTTGGGAATATGCTGAGATGATGTTAGTGTATGACTAAGCAGCTGGAAATGTACGAGAGGCAGCATGGCTGTACAAACAAGTACGCTCACAGGCACCACCCACATCACACATCATTTCAAGCCTTTTTTTGGGAGGGGGGGGGGGGGGGCGGGGGGAGCATTTGTGTGATCATTGGTCACAAACACTATCTTGACTTCTTCACAACATGAATACTGGCACTTAAAGTACGCTGTGTCACATCCTGCAACAGACAAGGGTCACACGGCACATGGTCAGAGGAACTGTCATTCATCAGTGCAATGTACCAGGGCAACAAACCATTTCCAGACACATGTTCATAGGACGTTTTTCCTTCATTTTGAGTCAGGAATCTGACTCTGCAGTTTGTTGGTTTTATTAATGTTCACCCTGAATATTTATCTACAGAGTGCTCATAATTAAAGATCCAGTTTCAAAATGTTGTGGGAAGAGAACCACTGACATTATGGAACAAAAGAAAACGTTTAATGATAATTTTACCAATACAAGTTGCTGTAAGTGTCTTAATGTAAATGGAGTCATCTCCACATAATAATGGTTGCTGTGAAATTGATCAATGGTACACATAACTAGCTAACTACAAATGACAGATGAATCACAATATGACAGCTAAGGTTCAAATTGTGTGTTGTGCTATCAACACTATTCAGTGTGCATGACTGCACAAGTTTGGCAGTCAAGAGTTGTGGCATTGTAGTTAGGTAAGCCCATCCACCACACCAAGGTTGTACCACATTGGATGGGAAAAATCAATTTGTTTTCTGAGGGCAAAAACAGTATAAACAGCAAAATGACATTGACTTTTATTTGTCCTGCTGCCAATAACCACGTAAAAAACAAAATGACATCAGTTTTTAGTCGTCCTGTGTCCAAAAACTGCATGAAAAGCAAAATGTTCAATATGCTGTCCACCATATTCTGCCACAAGTTGAAATCAAAAACAGCATGTTCCACAACAGATAGGAGTGTCTTGAAGGTCAGTTTCAGAACATGTTGCACAATGTTTGCCTGAAATTGAGCTGCATTCTTAATTGAAGCATGCAACACAACATTTTTCAGATAACGCCACAGCCAGCATTCATGCAGATTAAGATTGGTTGATTTGGAGAGTCTGGCTGTAGGGAAGTATTGGCTGATAATTCTAACATTTCTGAAATCCCTCTTCAGTAGCCATTTTACTGGCTGTGCAATGTATGCAGGAGTGCCACCTTGCATAAAAATGATCCTTTCCACACATCCATGCTGTTGAAGGACTGATATGATGTTTATATGCAAAAGTGTCTCATAGTGTTTACCAGCGATGCTATAGGTAACAGGATCCACAAGATTCATCTTTTCAAAAAATGTGGCCCTACAATAAACAATCTGTCAACAAGCATCACACAGTCACCTTTTCAGAATGAAGTGGTACCGGTTTATGTGGGTGTGGTTTTTCTGTTTTCCGTAGTCTGCAATTCTGCATATTGACATGTCCTTGGAGATGGAAGTGGGCTTTGTCTGTCCACAGAACACTCCATGGCCACCCATAGTCCACATCCATGTGAGCAAGAAATTCCAGAGCAAAGATTTGTCTTGCAGGCAGGTCAGATAGTACCAACTCCTGAACATGAGTGATTTCATATGAATAGCAATGCATGATGTTTTTAGCATTTTATGCACTGTGCTTGCAGGTGTGTCTAATGCAAGGGCAATTTCTCTTGCAATGCATGTTTGCAAACCACCACTTGCCCCATCTTGCAGTTCTGTGGCCACATGTTCAAAGGAAATCAGATCAACAGCTTCCCTCTCTCTGCCACATTGCAGTTAAAAAGAACCTGCCTTTCCAAATTCTGTAATCATTTTCTCCAGACTCTTAGTTGATATTGGACCAATGCCTTTTTTCATAATCTTGAGTGTCTGGAACTTCTGCAGGACTGCTGGTGCATAGTCACTGTTCTTGTTAAAGAGCTTTACCAGCAACACACAGTTCATCATGGAGACAGTCAAGTTGTGCATGTCGGACGCAAACTGTGGAACAGCTGTATGCTGAGCACCTGTTGGTGTTTGTATTCTGACACTTACAGTGCAGTCCATTGGTCAAATTTTTGTAAAAATAGGTACCTCAGTCCTTTCTGAATCACATCAAGATTGGATGATAGATAATGTAAAGCGTTTCTCCTTGTTGTTTTATATTTATGAATGTTTCAAATTGTGATTTAGTGTTAATAACAAAATTAATAAGGAAGTGTGGAAACTGGCACTGAAGCTGCTTGAAAAGCAGCAGAGGCTGGTATCAGTATGCCCAACTCATCAAAGGACTCTCATTGGGGTGGTTGGTAGAGACAGAAGTGTGGAAAGGGGAGAGGTTAGGGATACTAAGAAAGAGTGTTAAAAGGGGTGTGATATGTGTGTAGGTTAATGTCAGGAGCTGTCTGATACTTATCTACAGATAAGATAAATGACTTGAGCAATAAAAAATTAAAAGAAGAGTTCAAAAAGTATCAGAAATACTATATAGACCTCCTAATTTTGGAAAAGCAGAAACATTTTGAAAGTGTCATTCAGAGCTCAAATAGTATATCCAAAACATCATGGTCACTAGTAAATAGAGAAATAGGTAAATCTGAGAAACATACAACTGAAAATCACTTGTTGATAAACGGCACAATAGAAGCTGATCAGAATGAGATAGCAGATCTATTTAACAATTACTTTGCTTCTGTTGGCTCCAGCATAAACAATCAGCTTAAAAATCATAAATACAAATTCAGAGGAACACAAGTGTCAGGAAGTATATTTTTGATGGCAATAAGTAAAGAAGAAATAATTAAAATATTGAGTAGCTTAAAGAATTCCCATGCAACAGGATATGATGATCTTAGTCTGGACACTCATAAGAAATGTATACATAAAATTTCATCACCTTTATCAACAGTTATCAACTCTCCTATGGAAGATGGTCTATTTCCAGATGAGTTGAAAATTGCTCGAGTTGTGCCTATTTTTAAAAACAGGAAACAGGAATCTAGTAGAAAACTTTCGACCCATTTCTGTTCTTCCATTAATATCCAAAACCTTTGAGAAAGTAATATACATAAGAATCTGGAACTTCCTGGCACGCAAAAAAGTGATTTCTAAGGGGCAGTATGGGTTTGTCAAGGAGTTGTCCACCATTACAGCAGCATCCGACTTAATCGAAGGTGTCACTCAAGCAATAGACAATAATATGTATGTGGCAACTTTCTGGACTTGCAAAAAACATTTGACTGTGTTGATACGTCCATATTGCTGGATAAACTGTGGAACTATGGCATTCGAGGCACAGCCCATAATCTGATGAGGCCCTACTTGACAAATAGGAAGCAGTTTGTGTCTATTAGTACTACAGAGGGAGCATACAAATCAAACACCACTGACATAAATTTTGGTATTCCACAGGGGTCAATATTAGGACCACTTCTTTTCATTATACACTCCTGGAAATGGAAAAAAGAACACATTGACACCGGTGTGTCAGACCCACCATACTTGCTCCGGACACTGCGAGAGGGCTGTACAAGCAATGATCACACGCACGGCACAGCGGACACACCAGGAACCGCGGTGTTGGCCGTCGAATGGCGCTAGCTGCGCAGCATTTGTGCACCGCCGCCGTCAGTGTCAGCCAGTTTGCCGTGGCATACGGAGCTCCATCGCAGTCTTTAACACTGGTAGCATGCCGCGACAGCGTGGACGTGAACCGTATGTGCAGTTGACGGACTTTGAGCGAGGGCGTATAGTGGGCATGCGGGAGGCCGGGTGGACGTACCGCCGAATTGCTCAACACGTGGGGCGTGAGGTCTCCACAGTACATCGATATTGTCGCCAGTGGTCGGCGGAAGGTGCATGTGCCCGTCGACCTGGGACCGGACTGCAGCGACGCACGGATGCACGCCAAGTCCGTAGGATCCTACGCAGTGCCGTAGGGGACCGTACCGCCAATTCCCAGCAAATTAGGGACACTGTTGCTCCTGGGGTATCGGCGAGGACCATTCGCAACCGTCTCCATGAAGCTGGGCTACGGTCCCGCATACCGTTAGGCCGTCTTCCGCTCACGCCCCAACATCGTGCAGCCCGCCTCCAGTGGTGTCGCGACAGGCGTGAATGGAGGGACGAATGGAGACGTGTCGTCTTCAGCGATGAGAGTCGCTTCTGCCTTGGTGCCAATGATGGTCGTATGCGTGTTTGGCGCCGCGCAGGTGAGCGCCACAATCAGGACTGCATACGACCGAGGCACACAGGGCCAACACCCGGCATCATGGTGTGGGGAGCGATCTCCTACACTGGCCGTACACCACTGGTGATCGTCGAGGGGACACTGAATAGTGCACGGTACATCCAAACCGTCATCGAACCCATCGTTCTACCATTCCTAGACCGGCAAGGGAACTTGCTGTTCCAACAGGACAATGCACGTCCGCATGTATCCCATGTCACGGAACGTGCTCTAGAAGGTGTAAGTCAACTACCCTGGCCAGCAAGATCTCCGAATCTGTCCCCCATTGAGCATGTTTGGGACTGGATGAAGCGTCGTCTCACGCGGTCTGCACATCCAGCACGAACTCTGGTCCAACTGAGGCGCCAGGTGGAAATGGCATGGCAAGCCGTTCCACAGGACTACATCCAGCATCTCTACGATCGTCTCCAAGGGAGAATAGCAGCCTGCATTGCTGCGAAAGGTGGATATACACTGTACTAGTGCCGACATTGTGCATGCTCTGTTGCCTGTGTCTATGTGCCTGTGGTTCTGTCAGTGTGATCATGTGATGTATCTGACCCCAGGAATGTGTCAATAAAGTTTCCCCTTCCTGGGACAATGAATTCACGGTGTTCTTATTTCAATTTCCAGGAGTGTATATGTTAATGATATTCAGTCCATAACAAACCATGCAACAGCTATCTTATATGCGGATGATACCACGTTAATATGCTGCAGTCCAAGCTGTTTGCGGCTCGAAGTGGAATCCAATACTGCAGCAGGCTTAATTATGCAGTATTTTAATGAAAACAAACTAAAATTAAAATCAAACACCACTGACATAAATTTTGGTATGCACTGGGGTCAATATTAGGACCACTTCTTTTTATTATATATGTTAATGATATTCAGTCCATAACAAACCATGCAACAGCTATCTTATATGCAGATGATGCCACATTAATATGCTGCAATCCAAGCTATTCGCAACTCGAAGTGGAATCCAATACTGCAGCATTCTTAATTCTGCAGTATTTTAATGAAAACAAACTAAAATTAAACACAAATATATCTGCCTATATTGAATTTGATCTTAGGAGGCAAAAAACTCATGAAAACCAAATCTTAATGGGTGATGAATATATTAAAAAACAATACTCGACCAAATTTCTTGGCCTGACACTTGATGCGGAGTTAAACTGGTCTGATCATGTGAATGATATCGGCAGAAAGCTATGTACTACCATATATGTCCTAAGAAAACTGACACCTTTTTGTAACATCACCACTCTGAGGCAAATATATTTTGCACTATTTGAATCCCATCTAAGCTATGGGATAGAGGTAATATGTAAAGTGTACTTATCTTACAAAAGAAGGCACTTAGAATTATGGGAAAGAAATGCGCCAGGGAATCCTGCAGAAATTTGTTTAAAGAATTTAAAATACTAACTGTTCATAACCTGTATGTGCTGTAGATAATCATTATGGCAGTAAACAGTAACAAAACACTTAATAAAGAAATACACGATCACAACACTAGAGGTAGAGAGACACCTCACATCATCTCTCATAGAACAACACTTTATGAGAGAAGCCCTCACTATGCAGGCATAAAACTAATGAATTGCTTCCATCCTAATATCTACAAATTGCCCATTACAAAACTAAAAACAAAATTAAAATTATGGCTCCTAAACAATCCTGTGTATTCAGTAGATGAGTTTCTAGATTTAGTACACTCGTATGATGGAAGACCATCTATCTAAAAATATATATAATCTCAGATCTTAGAGTGTCACAAACTGTAAATATTTGAATGTCAGATATGAATACTGTGTCACAAACTGTAGATTCCTTAATCTAAGTATGGCAATAACAATTTTTTTATGTGTAGTCCATATATGTAACTCTGTTCTCTCAACTAAATTTAGAAAAAGTTGTGTAGATAAAAGTGCCAGCCAATAATATGTAACCCTAGTAAGTAAGGCTCTGACTTATCCAGAAGACTCGAACAAAAAAACCTTTTTTGTAATCAGTCGATGTTGGATCAAAATAAATAAATAAATAAACAAAATGAAATCGTCTACAATTGGATTTGTCACACACAGAAATTAAAGTATAGACTGTACAAAATGAAATTGTCTGTAATAAATGACAGCAAACTTAGTTTCTTTCCACATAAATGGTTTATAGTAGTTAGTTTCTCAGTAACAATATATAACTAGTACTATAGATGGTAAAGTATAATAAAAGCTGAAACAAACGAAGATAGAAAATTTTAGAGGTTAGTTTGTAAAGTCATTTTCTTGGTCTTCAAGATATTCATTTATTAAGTAACAACATTTATCAGTTAAAAATTTTCTAAGTTCCAATTTAAAATTTGTATTTTTCTTTAAATATTTAATGTACTGGGGCAGTGCATTATAGATATATTGTGGATCCCATGTATGTTTCTCAATGTACTTTCATCCACTGGACACATGTGTGATCTCTATTAATTGTACTTTGTTTTCCAGCTATGAATGAGACCATTTGTTAACCACTCCCCTTACTCCTAGTGCCTCTAACTTATGCAACAGTTTCTGGTGTACAGCTGTATCAAATGCCTTAGACAGGTCTAGGAAAAGGCCAGTTACATAGCTGTTCTCATATGTTGTTCCTAAAACAGTTTGTTTTTTAATTGTGCTATTGTTGCTTCTGTGCCTCTGTCAGTTCTGAAACCATGCTGGTCATTGCAGAGGAGGTTCAGTTTGCTTAAATAGATTGTAAGCATGTTTTTCATTACTGTCTCTATCACTTTGGAAAAGGATGACAATAGGGCTATTGGTCTGTACTTCTCAATGTTTGCTACATCACCTTTCTTGTGAAATGGTACATTTTTGCATGTTTCTGATACTCAGGGAAGCAACCAGTTTTGAAGGATTCACTTATGATTTCTGTTAGTGGAACTTTGATATCATTTATACATTTTTTGAATACATACATTGGGACTTTATCTAAACCTGCCGAGTTCTTGTTTTGTAATTGCCTTACAACATTCCATACTCCCTCCTCAGTAGTTGGAAGCAATACCATTGAGTTAGCTATATGCTTCTGTGTTGGTTGATTAACACTTTTTGGAAAATTTTTCTGTGACTTTGTTGCAATGCTGCTAAAGTAGGCATTCACATAATTTGCTAATTCTTTTGGGTCACTTGCTAAGTTTTCCACGTTCTTGATTTGTGTGTTTGTACACCTCTGCTTCACAGTTCCTGTTTCTTGTTTCACTACAGCCCATGTAGCTTCACTTTTATTAGTGGCTAAATTTTTCAACCTATCATTGGCTGATTTTTTTTGCATATTGAGAACTTCATGTAGATACTTTTGTAGTTTTTGTAGTAGTGCAAAAATCTGGATCACTGTTGTCCTTTTTAATGGAGTTTAGGTATTTATAAGTTTGAGCAGCTTTTCTAATTCTTTTAGTAATCCATTTATTTTTGGTGGGTGTTCCAATGGGAATTAAATTTCAGAATGAATAATAGCAATGGTTCAATAGTGGGATTCAAATTGTCTTTCACCTGTGCAGAGAACCAAAGTTTGGGTCTCAGGATATAGTAAAGGAATGCTTTGAACAGAAGTCCGCCATTGTGCAGCGTTACTCAGTATGCATAGAGAGTGGAATTCTGATTTCAACATAGTGATGAAACCTGAATGGAGATGGGTCCACTAAAGCAGATAATATATTGCTAGTTTTGTGTTTGGTTAAGGGGTCAAAATGGACAACAATCTTCTGAGCTGGGAGCTGTAATGCAGCATTGACAGGTGATGTGAAATGCAATATCTGAATGATCCATCTCAGAAGCATTTAAATTTCTTAGTTCTGCCTAGTCTCATGACAGTTTGCCATGGCATTAGATGATGGCCTGTTTGGTATAGCAGCATTTTGACTTTGGAGCTGTTGACCTTGTGTCGGCTGCATTGTTCTGCAGAATTCTCTTCCAGATTAACTGTAATCCTTTAGACAGGTGCTCCAATTTGCTGAAAATTATTCCATGCAGCAACTTCTCTGTCTTTAATGGGAAGTGCATTTTGCAGATGTAAACCACCTCAAACAAACTCGACACAGTTGCTTCATGAAAGCTGGTGTTGTATGGTGAAATTACAAATGGCAATAGTCTATCCCACTCTGAGTGTGAGCTGTTCACACAGTAAGACAGCATTTCAACAATTGTTTATGAACACATTCAGCTCTATAGGAGTGAATAGTTTCATGACATACATACTAATAAAGTTTATCAGGTTTCCAGCCATGTCAAGTGGTTTAAAATCCACAAGCTTTTGGCTGAGTACTCCTCAGCCGAAATTTCATGGATTTTAAACCACTTGACATGGCTGGAAGCCTGATAAACTTTTATTAACATTCAGACCTGTCATTACTCTTGGGGTTAAATGGCCTAATTTCCCATTTCTTTATTGTAAGTAGTCAACATACCAGTATCATAAGACTGGGCATAAAGTTTGACTGTTGGTCTGTTATAATAGCCTTTGGACTTCAAAAGGGTTGTACTAAATGGTTGGTGAATACTTTTGCAACATATTTTGTTCTTGTTCAAGACAAACCACACTTCCTGTGCATCTGTCTACCATATAAAACTTCGTATCTTGTTAAATCTCCATTTAACAAATCTTTCTTTAACTCTGTCCAAACGATTTTCCCAGTACTGCCTGATATTTTCTGTTTTGTTTAACTTCAACACTGTGGTACATGGCTTAGTGGGTTGTCAGGATGTGACAAATTGCTCTGGACTCATTTGCATCTTTATAGTGGGAACACTGCCAAAATGATGGGCATTTCTCAAAATTTTGACTTCTTGTGTTCAGAAGTTAACTACACCGTGAAAATGATGCAGGAAATCATTGCCTAAAATACTAGAACCATGGTTACACTGCGAAAACACTTCAAATATGAACTGGTACTTCCTTCCATCTGTTTTTAGTTCCACACATTGTGGACCTAATGGGTAAATTACCTTTTCTCCCAGTCCACCTAGTCTACAATGCAGCAGTTTTAATTATTGACCATGAGCAGATTTACTGAGCAAAACACTTATCTGTGTACTTTTATCAATGAGAAAGGTGAGTTATCTGCCATTGATCTTACCTTGCAAAGTTACGTTTCCCACCTGACTGACTCATACCTCTCTTACTGTACTTGCATTGTGAAATGGAAGTAAGGGGCAGTGGCAGAACTCATCTGTCCCTGTTTCATGTCTTTGGATTCCTGTGAGCACCTCTGTAACCTATTTGATCAGCCAATGATGCTGTAAAGACTGATAGTTTGCTCTCTTGTGTATGTGCTTCCTACAGTAGGCACATGCTGACGCTGTCATGCACTCAGGAGCCTTGTGATGTAGGCATTTGCTGCAAGTACATCACACTTCAGCAATGAATGTACATATAACATAGATTTCACTGAGGGAAATGGGGTGAATTGCTGAAATTTTTTGTGCAGAGTTGTACGGCCTCCTGTAGTGTGCTTGGTGAAGCACACTTTACCTCAGCACCTACCTGCGGGTCAGTCCTGTGAACAAATAGATCTGCACAATGAGCGTCTGCTTCACTGAGTGATAACTCATTCCTATTGTTACTTCCCCCTAAAGTGCGCGTTGTATATCTTGGCGGCCGAGTTTAGGTTCGTTCTGCGCATCTGACGTCACAAAACACAGTCAGCCAATGAACAGAGAACGACGTTGCCACATCTCGACTGCAGTGCAGGGCACGGACGAGTGTCTTCAGTTTTAGAAACGTTCAGTCATAAAGAAAGTAATAGAACAAAAGCAATGTCTTGGTAGCAGACATTATTTTATAGAAAGTTTGGAAAAAGCATTCTTTATACCAATTGCTTCATATTCTATTAATTAATTAAACCAAACAAGCAATAAGACTCCTAATTCAGGCGATAGCAAGGAAAGGTGTTTGTATCATTCTCACGAACAGCTTTTTCGCAATAAAGAACAGCGGTAATTGTTTATTTCCTATTGTACTTCGACAAAGCGTGAGTAATTCATAGTCATACTAACAGTGTTTGTCAGTATTTTGCATGACGTGTTATAGTCCTCATGGCATTACGCAGTCAGATGAGGTGCGTTGGCGTAACGGTTAAGGTGTTGGGCCCCTACAAGGTTATGAGTTCAAACCTTGTGCAGTGCATAATATTTTCATTATTTAAAAACAATATTGGAGTGGCTTACTTCACGAATTTTATTCGTTTGAATGAAATTTCTAGTGCTTTGCCTCTTCATTAGCTTTTTCGCTGCTGCAGACACGTGCTCCCCACATTCCGCGCTGTGCGCGGTTTTGTCATCACTGCACTTCTCGCCTGTGCAGACACATGGTTGGTGTTCCCACTGCTTTGACACACTTATCATTCGATTTCCAAAAACTATTTGGCCAAAAAATTTGATTTTTACACGTCTTCTTGACTGATACCTTCCCCCCATAAATGACTTAATTTTGTTTTGATGTGCAGCATTAAATGTAGTAAACCATTGCACGAAATTTTGAAGAGTTTGCAGAGGTAAAAGTCCATAGCGTATACTTTCCGTATGGTCGATTTTAGTTGCCACAATGTTGAGAATGAAATGTGGACAAGATACCTAAATTTCATATAATATTTACTGTATAACAATATCTCATTTAATTTAAGTACCACGTAGGTGTCGTATGTAATATTGAGAAATATTCCGTCTTTCGCGACTGTAATAAAAGTTTTATTTACACATGGCGCGTTTGGCTTTATTTTAAAGCACTTCCATCGGTGAAAGGTATGGCACATACACAATGGTATTCATGTTCTATTTCTTGTTTTTGTTCCACAGTCGCAGTTTTACTAATGGTATTGAAATATATCCCTCTTCTGCAACTGTAATAAGCGACTTATTTAGACCAGACGCGTTTCTCTCTTTTGAAGCATCATGTATTTTGTGTCCTCCATTGCCAAGTCACCTTTCGTAGTTTTGTGCTGCGGTAGCACAATATTCAACGTTTGTGTTGGCTCATCAGTGTTTTAGCAAATAAATGCTGTTTGTATGTGCCACACACAAAATTATATTTGGCATAGCTCTGAGCACTTCACTGACAGACGGTATATTCAAGTCCTAATGTTTTTGTAAGTCCACAGTTTTGTTTAATGTATTTTGTCTACTTCCTTTTGATTGATTGAAGTGCTTTAAAATAAAGCCAAACGTGCCCAGTGTAAGTAAAACTGTTGTTACAGTCGCGAAAGGTGGAATATTTCTCAATATTACATACGACACTTATGTGGTACTTAAATTAAATGAAATATATAGGTATCTTGTCCACATTTCATTCTCAACATTGTGGCAACTAAAATCAACCATCCGGAAAGTATACTCTATGGACTTTTACCTCTGCAAACTCTTCAAAATTTCGTGCAATGGTTTACTATATTTAATGCTGCGTAATAACTGCATTGAACATCGAAACAAAATTAAGTCATTTATGGGGGGAAGGTATCAGTCAAGAAGATAGGTAAAAATCTAATTTTTGAGCCAAATAGTTTTTATGGAATCGAATGATAAAGAGTGTCAAAGCAGTCGGAACACAATGTGTCTGCACAGGAGAGCAGTGCAGTGACAAAATCGCTCACAGCGCGGAATGCAGGGAGCACGTCTTTGTAGCAGCGAAAGGGTTAATGCAGCTGTGGTGGCTTTACTTCACGAACTGCGTGCTCCCCCCTAAAAGTAAGCTTGCGAACTATGCTATACTATGGCGCTGCTTCTATTGGCGCGTGCGTCGTGTGCAACTGGCAACGCAGCAATCTCCCGCGTCTAGGCGGGCATGCGCGAGCCGCCAAGATAAAAGAATTGAACTATAGTAA
Source organism: Schistocerca piceifrons (assembly GCF_021461385.2). NCBI lineage: Eukaryota > Metazoa > Arthropoda > Insecta > Orthoptera > Acrididae > Schistocerca > Schistocerca piceifrons. Next base: position 190,921,612 of record NC_060142.1, on the reverse strand, counting down.
TTATTTACAACACAACACAGCTCCTATTCTGTCAGAAAAATTATCTGGATCGTCTCTCGGATTTTGGTGTAGAATTCTTTTGCAAGGGCATCAAATGTCTTTGTATTTCTGAGCCCTGCCACAGAATTTACATAAGCAAGTGCTTCTCCTTGCAACTTAAGGTTGACAACTCCTACCAACATTCCATCACTCCATGTGGGCAGTCCGTACATCTGGTATATTTTGTATGAAAGTGGGGAGATTGTCATCTGGTAGAAACGGGGAAGTGAGTCTAAAGGAGGTGCAATGCTGCTTTGAGCCACAGAATTTACTAATGCTTCATTAAGGCACCTTTGCAGATCTTTGTTCTACATCTGGAGTTGCTCAAGCATTGCTTGCACACCAGTATCCATCTGCACCTGTCTCTGTGACCTGGTGGTAGGAATTGCTTTAAACTACACACATGAATACAAGCAAAAAGTCTTCAATGGCTGTTCTGAATGATGTCTTAGCGAGCATCAGACCCCAGCAGCCTCTTCTCTCTAAACTCGAATCTTGCAGCTTACATTTGTTGATTGATGAATGGTGCAACAGTGTTGACAAGTGATACAATGACAGCACCTGGCATCAGTGTGGTGCTGGCTCATTGTACCCATGATGTGGTGTTTTGCAAAGATAGCATTGGTGACGGGTGAGGTTGGTTGGCCTCATACAGCTGCAGCAGTGGTGGCGGCCCTGGGTCAACTGGGGCAGGCAGCCCAGACTGAATGTGCTAAGCACTTGTCCATTGTATCACAGCACACAGTTGAATGGTCCCACACAACTGTTTTATGCATTTGCTTATGGCTTAGTAAGTTGTATGCGGCATCTGAAAACTGAAAACAGTGAATTCAGCAGCCCGCTTCTGATGCCAGTTCATACACCCTGTGAAAGGTGTAGGCACCTTTGGAAATCAGTGAGGGTTGGAATTAATACATGATACTCAGGTTGACAAAAACTAACTCCATCAGTTTATTTGATCATGGGAATTTTATGACAAGAATTCCCAGGTGATGAGAGAAAGTAACTCCAGTAGCTCCAGACCCATCTTGGAGGAGAAGCAAAAATTCAAAGGTGAAGGAACTGAAGCAGTGGCTTAGAACAGAAGAGAGTAATGTTTTTTGCTCATGACTCTGAGAGCCAGCAGTCTCACAAGTCAGGTGATTCTGCAATGTGATTTGATTGGCACAGCAGCTTTGCTGACAATGATTTGGCCTATTCCGGCATGAACTCTTTGATTGTTGTCATGTCAACTGAGAGGCAATAAACAGAAAAGGCACCCTCTTTGTAAAATTTAAATAATAAAAATTGCTTATGTTGGGCCCTGGGGCACTTTGTACACTGCCATAAGTACAGTTTAGACTAAATTACATCTTTTATATGGAAATGGATTATATAATGTTTTCCAACAATGTTATTAGTTAATGTTTTAATTACAAATTTATTCATCTGCAGACCTTGTTGTGGATGTAATTTTGGTGTTTGTGTGTGTTGTGGATTATGTTACATACATATCTTATGAGCTGAATAAGTGTTAAAATTTGATCCCAGAGCTATTGACTAGATGATAATAACTGAATGTTATATGGAATGTAACTATAAATTATAAGTACAGTTTAAAGGTAAAAAATAATGTAAACATGATACAGATCCGATGATTAAGTCCTCAGTGAAGTAGAAAGACTAAAAGATAGAACAGTAGCAGTTACTCTAAATGTGAGAGAAAAATATGTGGCTGTAGGTTAAGAAATTTCACTAATTCTGGTATCAGTGACTTCAGTATGTACTGTCCCAGTCTGTCATGTGCTATCACAGTCTGCCACATTATGATGTGAAACACACGCATGTCTTCGTGTGAAAGAAATTGCAAATATTTGTCAAAACATCACAGAAAATGTGACTGTTGACTCTTATAAGAGATATCCAGTGTGTGTATGATAGATTTTAACATTCCTTGCCCATCAAAATATATTTGACATTAATAATTTTATCAATATTATGTTCAGCAGATGATTTTGATGGTACAAGAACCATACATTAATACCACCTGTAAGTGATGGAGTTGTCAAAATTAAAGAAATAATGGAAATACTTATACTTCCAGCGCAATTCAATACTTAACATTGGTGTAGGATAGTCAGGTCCAGGTGCATTGCTACTAATAACTTGACACTGTACAGTTAAAAAGTTTTCATTTTTATTCCATTAAGTTTAAGACAAGTACAGTCAGTATACCTTAACTTGTTTCCCATACCAACTTTGTACTTTAAGTTTAGATTAATTTAGTCTTTTTATGTTACTTGAATCATTTGCATGATAAATTGTAATGATGTGAAATGAGCCACTTTACATACACATCACAACTTAATTTTTAAATATGAGTATATGCCGAACATTTATGAGGCTTTCTCTTAAAATCCACAAATATGAGTTAGTATTTCCTACTCACCACCTTCTACTCATTATAGTAGTAGAAATTATTCTACAGAATTGAAGGAGTTTTCAGGGTTTTTTTGCTAACAGCAACCTTAAAGTGGAGTAATGAATGTCATCTTTCCTTCTTATATTGCAATTATGTATAACATTGTTTCTTTTCAACTGCAGTAGATTATTTACAACAAACTTATGAAAGACTAAATATTCTGTGAAGGAGTAGTCCAAATGCCCAACTCTTGAAACAGATGTCCACAAGGTGAACTTGTGTGTGCACCGCATATTACTCTTACAATATGTTTTTGAGCAATGAAGACTTTCTTGTTCAAGATGAGTTGCCCCAGAACATTATTTGATATGACATTACTGAATGAAAATACACAAAATATGTCAACTTACTGATTTGTTTCTCCACAAGATATGCAAGGATTCTAGTGCAAATTTAGTTGAACTGAGTTGTTTTAGGAGTTCTAAAATGTGCTTTTTCCTGTTTAAATTATCATTAATATGAAGTTAGGAACATTTTTGTGTAGGCAATTACCACACTTTGGCCCAAATAAATTTAAAACGCATACAGATGGCATCTATGTGAAAAGCGTAAAATATAAAGAAACAGAAAAAACATATGACTAAGGAAAAACCTCATAAAATATAAAAACAATTTCGATGAAAAATTCATTGAATGGCTGCTTGAATTGTATTATAATTTTGACACACACTCCAAGCAATCAGCAGTGTTGCACTGCATACTCATTAAGTCTTCCTCTCCCTCTGGTATAGGCAGTAATGGCTCCCCCCCCCCCCCCCCCCCCTCCCAAGACAATCCATCCATTATTGATCTGATGAAGAAGTATCGGCCTCTCAATGATGGATGGTTATCATGCAATTGTTTATTAATGTTGTTAGACCCAATGACAAGTTCTGAATGGTAAGCCATCAGTGAAGATGGTTTGCTGTCAGTGACAACCATAATTTGGATAGTAAGTCAAAAGTAAGTAGGTTAATGCAGTTAATGGATATCAGATGATAAAAAATTGACGGAGACCATCTCCTGGTTTTTCAGTTGGCCAAAAGCATGCTGCACTTCACATCCAGTGTGTCAACTCCAGATTTTGTGCAATTCTAAAATGTCTGATCTTAGGCTTTCCTGGCAAGTCAACTGTTTCTACTATCATCAGGGGTCCAACCAGGTGCATTAATTTCTGTAATGTGATATTTTGACAACAAACCTTACCATCATCATCAGGTGATGGCTGTGGAATGTCTTTGCTACATTTTGCTTCCCTTATATCCTTACTCCATTACTGGTGACATACTACAATGTGTGGAGTGATGGAGGGGGGGACTTTCCCAGAAGCTGGGCCTGAACTCTGGTATCTGTGGCCTGTGTTGGGCACAGAAATCACCATCAGCCAACACTGTGATTTTAGTTGGCTGAGTGCTGAGTCCCAAGCTTTGCTGAGAGTGATCAGCCTGTCAGCCACCTACATTTCAATTGCCTCCTTCAGAAGACAGTCCCAAAATGATGAGGTCTGTCTCAGGTACTTCCATTTCTTCATACTTCATGGAGTCTGCTGTAGCCATGCAGTGTTCTGCAACTGCTGATTTTGTTGCTTGCTTGAATTCTGTGTGTGTTTTGTGTTCCTTGCATCTTTCTTTGATTGTCCATACAGTCTCCCTGATATATGCCTTGCTGTATTTACATAGAATATGGAACCCCAAGTCATCTTTCACTGTACCTAATAGAGCATGCTTTTTCAAAGCTACATGGAAACATTTAATATTACATAAGATTAAATGTGTTTCTGTCCCCCTCAAAAAATGTGTGCCCTATGTGGTTTTGTGAAAGATGACTTGGAGCTTCACAAACCAGATGTTTACCATACCATTTAATTTCAGTAAGGCATATATTGAGGAGACAGTATTGACAATTCAAGAAAGATGCAGGGAACACAGGAAACAAACCAAACTCAAGGAATCAACAGAATCTGCAGCCCTCATGAGCTCAGCATTCATTTGGTGGGTATGGACTTGGTGACACAGAGGTTCCTGAGCTGGGAACTGGTGAATACTGCTAGCCCCCTGTAACCTTAAACTCTGGGCGTGCTTCAGCAACCACTGTGTGGCACAGCAGTGGAACATTGTGTGTCATGTGGAAGGAGGATCTTGGCTTGACCACCTGGATTGTGAGGATGGTAAAAACTTCTATAAAAAAAACCCTAAATCTCAAGGTGTACAGCACACTGATGAGCTGCATGGCTGTTGAGGTGGAACAGTTGTTAGTAGACAACCTTTAGGGGTCCTGCCACACTTCAGTTGTATAAGGCTTTGCTAGGCATGTGTGGCACTGTCTAGGTGTACTTTTATTTTCCTAGCCACTCATGGAACCCAGATGGAACCTTTAAAATTATCTCCTCCCCCTTCCAACAGAAAGGGTGCGCCACTGGGTGGTACTAATGCCCAATCCAATTTGAGGCCTTGTATAGCCAATGCTCCTGACTCAGGAGTACATTCTAAAATAGTGTCTAATAGCAGAACACATACTGGCAGTAATAGTAAAAAGGGAAGAGAGCAGCTTTGAGAAAGTTTCACCTTTCTATATTTAAAAAGGCTAGAAGGCATTACTGACAGGTTAAAATCAGTTAAGTGATTGAATAATGGGACACTGTTGGTAGAAACACTTAGTTCCCAACAAGTTAAGAACTTACAGGAAGCTCAGTGCCTTGGAGAATATACCATCAATCACCAAAAATGAGCTTCACACCATCTTGAATTATAAAATAGGTGGTGTGACATGCAGGTGGACGTTCCCAAGGAGAAATTGAGAGATGAGTGGGCTCCAGAGAGAATAGTCAGAGTGCAAAATATCATGAAGAGGGTGGATAGGTAGCTTGTAAAGTCTGACTCCTTCACCCTGACACTTAATAACATGAAACTCCCTGAGCACATTAAGGCAGGTGTCTTGCAACACAATGCACTGTTTCAAATGCCATTGCTTTCGGCATTCTACTCTTGGGTGTCATGGAGAATCCACTTGTGGCAAATGTGGTAAGGCCACCCAAGAAGGAGTCATGTGTACATCTCCTTTGAACTGTGTGAATTGCTCTGGAGCTCACCATGTCTGCAGTCGGGACAACAACATATATCTTGCAGAACAAAAGATATAAGAGCTTAAGACTATGAAGTGCATCCCATATAATGAGCCCAAAAACTTGTATACAGCTGTGTCATGTCAACATTTGCTACCTCCCTTTCTTAGTTTCTTAAACAGCCACTGCAGAAAGCAGGTGCCGCTACAGAAATGTGTCAGCACTAGTACCTGTGTATGTCCAAGCACTTGTGTTGCTGTAAAATGTTAACTTTCATTGCTGGAAGTATCTCAGTTAATAAAATGTTCTGGATGATTATGCCCTGGTTGAATTGATTTCAATTTAAAACCAAGATTTCATCCCCATCAGTGGAGGACATTTTCAAGGGGGATCATAACTTTGTTGAATGTCCAATTCACACCTTGGCTCGCTAGTGACTACAGAAAAAGTCTGCTTCAATGAGCTTCTTTGCAGTGGCACAATGTCACATATTTTGAATACACAAGCGCAATTTGCTGTTGTTGAATGCCATCATTCACTGTTGCTGTCATCCTATGGTTGAAGACTGGTACACATCTTCTTTGGCACCAGAATCCAAATGGCATTCAATTTCATGCCCTCCCCCTTCCCATGGAGATTCCTGGGGTGTTTTGCAATCTCTATGGCCTCTCTGTATATGCTTTCATGGTATCTGCTTGTGCCTGTACTTGACTCCTATAAAAATGAATGTGGTGGTCTTGTGGCTAAAAGGCATGTTCCACAACAGCTGATCTGTCAGTTTCCCCTCTTGTGCTCTCTGGGTCATTTTTTGACAGTTCTTTTTGTAGTACCTGTGTACATCTCCCCACAACTACAATGAATCCTATAAATTGCAGCTTTTATCAGCGACTGGCAAGCATCTTTGGCTGATGTTAGATGATCTTGTATCTTCTATGTAGGTTTGTAGATTACTGTGATGTTCCAATTTTTCAGGTGTTTTTTTTTTTTTTTTTTATTTTTTATTTATTTATTTTTTTTTTTATGTGGTCAGTCACGTCCTTAATGAATGCCAGGGAAAGTTTTGATCTCACCAGCGCTTGAGTATCACTATAATTTCTACATGGTGTTGATGGTTTTTTCATCTCAGTGAATGAATAACCATTCTTGAGCAATGCATTGGTGAGATGTTTTAATTCTGCTTCAAGCAACACTGGTTCACAGCACAGATTTTCCATGCTCCATTGGCCAATGTTTTTATGCTTCCTCACTTTTGTTGTGTGTGTTGGTTCAAATTCTGGTGTAGGTAACAGTCTGTGTGCATGGGATTTTGGTAAACCATGTGGACCAGGCTACCATCTTCTGTCTTGAAAACTAGTATATCAAGAAAATTTAATCTTCCACCTGCCTCCTCCTCCTTGGTAAACTGAATCTTCGGATTGATCCCATTCACATTTTTGTGAAAACAATCAAGTTCCTCCATGCCATGCTGCCACAGAACAAACGTATCATCCACATAACGGAACCAGATATTCAGTGTCTTGTTAACAGTTTCTGATGCCTGCTCCTCGAATTTTTCCATAAAGAAGTTTGCTAGAACTGGGCTTAAGGGGCTCCCCATAGTGACACCATCCATCTGTTCATAGAACTCTCCATTTCATTTGAAATATGTGGTTGTAGACAACATTTAAACAGTTCTGCTACATGGGGAGGAAAAAAATCTGATTTAGCTGTTGCAGCACTTCATTGAGCGGAACCATAGTGAGTAGAGACACCACATCAAAACTAACTAATATGTCCTACAGCTATAGCACTATGCCGTTTATTTTACTAATAAAATGTGCCAAATTTTATCAGTAAATTAAATGTCATAGGAGTACAGCTGGAGTACAAAATATGCTGAATTTTATCAGTAAATTAAACAGCATAGTGGTACAGAAGGAGAACATACTAGTTACTTTTGATATGATGTCACTATTCACTATGGTTCCACTCAATGTAGTGTTGCAACAGCTAAATCAGATTTTTTTCTCCCCTCCCCATGTTGCAGAACTGTTCAAATATTGCCTCACAACCACATATTTCAAATGGAATGAAGAGTTCTATGAGCAGATGGATGATGTTGCTCTTGCAACTGCAGAGAACTGCAAGTTGGAATTCAGATCCCACAATTCTGAGTATTACAACTGCCCTTTCTCCATGTGGAAGCTGGAATTAGCAATGTATGAGATTTGTGATACTGCATCAGGCCATGGCCAAATCTAATACTGCATGCTTTAACATTTGCTAGCAGTGTCAAAGGAAATCCCCCTCAAATGTTTTAATATTATATGTTAATGGGAAACTTTCTCAACTTTTGGAGAGAGGAAATTCTGATACCTCTCCTCAAGCAAGGAAAGGACCATACATGTCCCAGTAGTTATCAAAGCGTCATCTTAATGAGCTGTGTAGGAAGGACCCTGGAGCAAATGGTTAACTGTCATCTGGTCTGGTTGTTAGAGACCAGGCAGCTCCTCAGTCACTCTCAGTGTGGATTTCAGAGATTTCAGTCCACTGTCGACAACCTGACCGTACTATAGGTGGCTACTCAGCAGGCTTTCTTATGTAAACATCACTATCTCAATATATTCTTTGATAGCAGTGAGGCATATGATACTACCTGGAGACACAATCTCCATGCTGATGCTGGGGAATTGCAATCACCAACTGGTGGCAGCTCCTCCTCCTGGTGCATTAGGCATGTAAGATTCTCCCAGCTCTGACTTCACCTGCACACCATACTGTTGCTCATCCGCCTTTGGAATACCTTTTCTCCCATCATCCATGAGCCACAATGCTGTTTCGGATTCGCGTGCATCATGTACTGGAGTCACTTGGTGTGGAAAATGTACAACTCCAACTCCAGGATTTTAACCGCCTGCCACCATGGTTACTGTGTAGGCCCAGGGTAATTTTAAATTTGGTGCACTACAGGAGAGACTGCATTCCTACATATGTTTTCAATACTTTATTTTCTACCATTTTAACTGAGCACCATAATTCTACAACTGTCTATACAGACATGTTGAAACAGGGGTATTATGTTACTTGCTCTGTTGTTTTCCCTGATCATGCCCTCAGGGTCCAGGAAGAACTGTATTCAATTTTATGGGTACTGGAGTAGATGAGGTATGCTTTTAGTGCTAAATTTCTTGTTTGTTCCAATTCTGTGAGGGCCCTTCGCTCTCTACATTGCTTGTACCCAGCGGGTTAAGTAGTCCACAATATCCAGTTTTAATCCCATGAATAGTTCCTTAACACCATATTCCATTATATTAAGGCTTATGAGATGGACTGATTGAATGGGTAAGTGGGAGTGAGGTGGTAGTGGGTGTCATTTGTAGGTTTCCTCCTCACTGTGTAAGAACAACTTGAGACATTTTATCCATATTTATTTTTTTTAACATGTGTAAGGGTGGTGATAAACTCATCATTGAACACCCGTAAGCCCGAAACGTGCATGCGCGCGGACACACACACACACACACACACACACACACACACACACACACACACACAGAATCTATGGTTGCAGAACACTGCATGGCTACAGGGAATTCCATGAAGTACGAAGAAATGGAAGTGCTAAGACAGACCTCATCTTTTGGAACTGTGTTCTGAAGGAGGCAATTGAAATACAAGAGTAGCTGACATGCTGATCAACGCAGATAATGGATTCACTCTCACCAAAGCGTGAGGCCCAGCACTCAGCCAACTAAAACCACAACATCGGCCAAGAGCAACTTCGGCACCTGATGCAGGCCACAGGAGTACTGAGGGACAAAAGTTTATGCCCTGCTTCAGGTATCACATGAAGATGACAGCAGTGTGGACACCCTACTAGAGTACAAAAAATTATAAAATGAAATTATGTCCAGTTTGTTAATGTTATTGTTGATGTATATGTTGCGATGAACTGATTAAAGGAGAATGAGAGCCTTAGATTTTCTTTGGTGAATCCACACAAAGATGACTCAACAGGCCAGCTTTTGATTAGTTGAAATTCAAGAGGAATTTCTAGCTTGTATTCCTTCAGTATGGCTGTGACTCTCAAAGATTTGTCACTCAAATATTCTGTGAGTTCCATATTCATAAACCAGTTACCTAAAGTGGTGTTCCCATTGGTACCGTACAAAGGCTTGGCTAATCATGCCACTGCTTCATCAGCTTCTTAGGTTTTTTTCTTCAGCGCTGATAATCATCCTGTCACTGTCTTTTCTGACATAAATGTAGGTTTTTGAAAGGTAAAAATTTCAAGTGTCAGTCAGGCAAACAAATTTCGTGCCAGTTTTAGGTGCTTTGTTAGGCATATACATCCTAAATTTGTATCTCTCTTGGAATGGGACAAGTGTCTCATCAACACAGGCAGAGTATCCAGTTTTGTAAATTTGCTGGCACTTTCTTGTGAACCTAGTGAGTACTTCTGAAATTGCACCTGTCAGATACATTTCTTCCCTGGTCCAGCAGATTCTAGAGTTATCAAATTGAAATGCTATGAAAAGAATACTATAGAATTTTTTGGATATCATGGCATGGTATATTGCCCTGCCTGTGGGCCCTGTGGAAAAAAGTGATGATAATGAATCTCTAGCTGATATGTGAATACAGCTCAAAATTAACAATTCTAATAATGCTTTTATTTCAACTAGGCCTGTCAGCTGATAGGAGTTTCACTGAATTAGGTATTCTCTTGCATGTAATTCAGTTTCATGTTAGTCCATGTGACAATGTGCTCAAGAATATCAGGGGTAAAAAGGAGTCCCCAAATGTTTTCAGTTGTGGGATGAAGTAAATGTTTCACAGGGCCTTTGAGTGTGGCTGTTTCAGTTTTTATACTATTTCTACTGAAGCAGCTGTTTATGGGTTGGATGGAATCTTTTTTCCAAATAAAATTTCTTTCCCTAAAATGACCCCTTGATGGTATGCTACTGTCTATATCCTTGTGCCCTGCTTGGTTGGTAGGCGATCCCATGTCTTCTGTTGTCACTGTAGTTTTACGTTCTACATTTACGTCTTTACTCTGCAAACCACCATGAGGTGAATGGCAGAGTGTACATCCCATTTGACCAATTATTAGGGTTCCTTCCTCTTCCATTCGTGTATGGAGTGTGGGAAGAATGATTGTTTGAATGCCTCTGTGTATGCAGTAATTACTCTAATCTTATCCTCAAGATCTGTGTGTGAGCGATACATAGGGGGTCTTACTACACCCCCAGAGCAATCATTTCAAGCCGGTTCCTGAAACTTTGTTAACAGCCTTTCTCACCATAGTTTACGCCTGCCTTCAAGAGTTTGTCATTTCAGTTCCTTCAGTATCTCTGTGAAACTGTCCTGTGGTTTAAACAAACCTGTGACCATTCTTGCTACCTTTCTCTGTATATGTTTAATATCCCGTGTTAGTCGCACCTGGCATGGGTCCCACACACTTAAATAAATTTATTTATTCCATGTGATCTGATGGTACACAGTGTGTTGCAGATGTCGGAAAATATCATTTAACATTGTTAACATGTATTAACGTAAGCCTATAGTATTCTAATGTATTATATTGCTCAATGTTTTCAATTTAACACAAACAGCAAGGTTATTTTTCTAAGTATTCATTTACAGAGTAAAAACAGTGACACAACAAATATAACTTCACGGCTTTGCTAAATTTTATGTAGTCTTCGATGGACTTAATACTAGTGGGAAGATTGTTGAACAGTTGGAGGCCCATGTGGAAAACTCCCTTTTTACACAGTTGAGTGTTTGTACGTATAACATGCAGGTTTGCGTTTTTCCTGGTGTTGTGTTCATGTATTTCACTATTTTTTACGACTCTGGGGTCAGTTGGCACTATGTGTTTTCTGAAGAATTTTAGAGTCTCAAGAATGTAGAGGCAAGGCAGTTTAAGGATTTCCAACTTTCTGAAGATGGGTTTGCAGGAGTCTCTGGGTTTGCTCCCAGTAATAATCCTCATTGCTCTCTTCTGGATTCTGAATGTGCTCAGAGCAGTTGGAGCATTTCCCCAGAATATTACACCATATTTTAGGTGGGCTTGTATATAAGCGTAGTATGCACTGGTTAATGTTTTCAGGCTAGCACATGTTTTCAGTACACTCAATGCATAACAGCCAGTACAAATCCTGGCATTTACCTTTCCTGTATGTGTATTCCATTTCAGGTTATCTTGAACCCACAAACCTAGGAATTTGAAAACAATGTTGGTATCTATTGACTGGTTATTTATAGTGACAGATGGCTGAGAGGAATTTGCATTTTGTGTTGTGTGGAAGTTCATGGAAGCTGTCTTTTTGGTGTTGATAGTTAATCTGTTGATTTTTGCCCAGTTGCTGAGTTGATCAGTAGCCAAGTTCACAGCTTTTTGCACAGCCTCTGTATTCTCCCCTTTGAGGAGTACAGTTGTGTCATCAGCAAATATTATTGTTTTGTGTGCATCAACATTCAGTCTCAAGTCATTAATATACAGGAGGAAAAGTAGGGGTCCCAATACTGAGCCCTGTGGAACACCTTGCTTTACAGTTTTATTACTTGATAGTATTTCGGTTATTGAGTTGTTTTGTCTATTAGTATATTTCATGCTGACACTCTGCATCCAATTGGTTAGGAATGTAGCAATCCAGTTGTTTGCTATTCCTCTGATAGTGTAGTGTTCTAATTTTTCCAGTAATATTTTGTGGTCAGCAGTGTCAAAAGCCTTTGACAGATCCAGAAATATGCCTGTTATGGGTTGTTTTCTGTCTAATAGTTCTAAAAGTGTATTTATGCAATCATATGCTGCAGTTCCAGCAGATTTGTTGCTTCTGAACCCATGTTGAGCTAAACTTAGTAAATCTTTTTTTTCAATGAAGTCCATCATTTTTTTGGACATTATTTTTTCAAAAACTTTAGAAAAGCAGGATGAGATTGAAATAGGCCTATAGTTATTCATATCTTTATTATCACCTTTTTTGAAGACAGGAATTACTTTAGAAAGTTTCAGAGCTTCAGGGAAGATACCTGCCTGGAAAGAACAGTCACAGAGGTGAGTTAATGGTTCAGCAATTGTGTGTTCACAATTTCTGATTACAGCTTCTGGGATACCATCAATTCCAGCTGAATATGAATTTTTTAACTCTCTGAGGGCTTTTGCAACATCATTTTCAGTGACTTTGGTAATGAAAATTGACTCTGCACATGTGTGATATTTTTGGTTTGCTGGTTGGTAATTTGTGTTAGGATTATTTTGGACCAGTTTTTCAGCTATGCTTGTAAAGAAATTGTTGAATGAGTTCATCACAACTTCGGGATTAGATATAGATTCATTGTGGAGTTTGATTTCTATGTTCGTATGTGAAGCTTTCATTTCCCCTCTTTCCCTTTTTATGATATTCCACATTGCTTTTACTTTATTGCTGGATTTGTCAATGTACTCATCATTCTGCATCCTTTTTGCTTGTCTTATCACTCTTCTTAGGATACATGTGTAGTTTTTATAGTATTCTGTTAGTTTGGGGGAGTCACTACTTTGTTTACATAACATGTGCAGTATTCTTTTATGTTTGCAAGAGATTTTTATAGCTGGTGTAATCCAACTCTTGTTTCTATTATTATTTATTCTTACTGGTTTTTGCGGAAAGGCCTCTTCAAAGTGGTGGATCATTTTGTCAAGAACTATGTTGAATTTCATGTTGACATCATTGGCCGTGTACATCTCTGTCCACTTTTCTTTACTAAGGAGGGCATTTAGCTTGTTCAAGTTCTCTTGGGTGAAAAACCTTCGTAAAGTTTTAGGTGGGACTGGGTTTGAGGCATCTTTGCTAACATCGACCTTTAGAATGACAGCTTGGTGGTCACTGAATCCTGCATTGTATACTTCTAGAGTTGGGTTAAGTTTATTTCTATTTGCAAAAATTTGATCTAGAGCTGTCTTGGATGTGGGTGTTATTCTAATGAGCTCGTTTACAAGGCCATGCAGATTATAAGTTTTTGCAATGTTAATCAATGTTTCCCTGTTTCTGTTGTGGGTGAGAAAATCTGTATTAAAGTCACCACATATAATCACCTCCTGTTTCCACTGACTTATTTTGGATAGAAACAAGTCCATTTGTAACAGAAAATCATTAATACTACTCGAGGGGGACGGTAGATTGTAGCTACAATTAGATTTAGATCTGTAAGCTTTATGGCTGCGCATTCAAAGATCTTATCTGTTCCTATTTCCTTTAGGGTAGGAAGTGGGCTATATTCAATGTGTTGTTTAATGAAGATGGCAACCCCACCATGTCCATCATTTGATCTGGAGTAGTGTTCACACAATTTGAAGTTAGGTAGTGAGATTAGCTTAACCACATCAGTGCAGAGCCAGTGCTCTGCTAGGCATACTACTGAGATATCACCGAGTTCACTGGTCAACAAAATGCTTAAGTCATCAGTTTTGTTGCTCAAGGATTGGACATTGTGATAATAGATTTTCAGGTCTGAGTGGCATTTACTCAAAGGCTCGAAGTCATATTTACTGTGTCACTGACCTTTAGTTTAAATTGTGCTGTATTCCAGGTATGTTGACGTCTGAGCAATTGTGCTGGTTCTGTTGGTCGTCCTTGGCAGCCATCTCATCTTCCAGGTGGGCCTGAAAAGTATCCACATGCACTTCACACTGTTGAGGCATCACATTGACGTTTTGGAGGGATGTCTCGATAATGTTCACCATCACATTATTGATCCTTTCAGGTTCCTGACCTTTTTGAGGGTTCAGGGGGTTTGTGTTTCATCTCTGTGACTTCGTGACCCATTTGTCTAGTGTAGTTTGCACAGTATGGCCACTATTACTCTTTTTATTTCCCATCTTGTTTGTCTTTATCCAATTGCTTATTAGCGTCTGTTTATGGTTTCTGACTTTTGGTTTCTTATTGTCACCCATAGTTGTCAGGAAGGCCAGTCTATTGCAGATAATCTCCTTGCCACATTTGTTTAGGTGTAAGCCATGTGTTGTGAAGTGGTTTCTGGCTAGTCTCTCTATTTCAAAGTTCACAGCAATTCTTTTTTTGTACGCGTGTTTAGCTAAATTCAGAGCCTGTATCAGGTGGAGGTTTGCAGTATTAATTTTACTATTTAAATTTTGAACATCATATCTCCTGGGTATAGGATGGATAATGATATTCATTTTGTGACTTAGAGCGAGTATTGGTTCCAATGGTTCTACCACATGCTTCAACATTAGATCGAGAGGTTTGACTGTGTCGTTAGAACCCCCTATTACAATCAAAGTATCACGTGTACCAAAGCTTCTTGTCAAATATTCTGAATTTTTTATCACTTCTTTTAGTGGGGCGCCAGGTTTTCTATGCTTTTTACCTGGTATGAGGGCCCTAGTTTGTCTTGCAGTATTTGAGCACAGTCTCTTCCATGACTGTCACTTAATATTAGTACTTTCATTTTTTCTGAGATTTTCTTGCTATGTAACGTTCTGGAATTTCTTTCATTTTTGTCCTGCACATATATTGGTGCTTGAGACATTATGTTTGTCGGCGGATTATTCATACACTTTATGGCAGATTGTTCACTTTGGGTTAATTTTTGCGTAAGATATTGAGCAAAGTTAGACTGCAAATTGACCTTGCTAGCATCTTGCACCCAGCGGTTATCAGTAGTTACACTTTTAAAATCACTTTCTGGATCCATTTCATGTAGGCGTACTCCCTACATTAGCCTTGTTTTCAGTTGCAGTTTGTTTACATTCAGATTTTACAGGGCTACGATCTCATGTGGCGCTAGACAACACATGATTTCTGAGCGTTACATTCTGAGCACAATTTATGGCTTGAATATTTCTCGTAGTACGTTGTCCCATCAAACGCCAGTTTTTGTTACCGATATTTACGTTCGGTGTGCGGATGATGAGTTCATGGTTCGTGGTTTTATTGGTTACTGCCACTTCAAGTTCATTACACTTCACTAATAGTTCATGATACTTCACCAGTAGGCTTTCAAGCTTCAGGTTGAGGTCCATTATTTCTTGTTTCAACGACGTAATTATGTGATCCTGCGTTTTTAGAGTATTGTTTACTTTGGATTCAGTTGCTTGTATGATGCACTGGTGGCATGTCCACTGTTCTTCACTGTTAAAGTATTTCAGGTTAACTTTGTCACATTTTACGTGATACCAGTAATTACAGTTAATACACAGAATACCTCGTATAACTCTTTTCGAACATATTTTGCACTTATTACGGTCGAAATTCATTGGAACTGCGGGATCGGCAATTTGTACACTTTTACCTGGCGCCATCTTTTACTCAGTCCTCACTTGTGGAATGTTCTTGGATGGGTTGTACAAATGATTTGTAAGCAATCTCTTAAGTAGACTGATTGCACTTCCCCAGTAGTCTACCAATAAACCGAAGTCTACCACCTGCGTTACCCATGACCAAACCTATGTTATCATTCCATTTCATATCCCTACAAAGTGTTACACCCAGGTTGTCAGATTCCAACAGTGACTCATTGTTGTTATAATCATAGGATGCAAAATTTTTTTGTTATGTGAAGTGCACAATTTTACTTTTCTGAAATTTAGAGCAAGTTGCCAATCACTGCACCGTGTTGAAATCTTATCAAGATATGTGTGAATATTTATGCAGCTTCTCTCCAATGGTACTTCATTACAGATAACTGTATCATCTGTGAAAAGCCTAATTAACTATTAATAATGTCTGCAAGGTGATTAATAAACAACATGAGCAGCAAGGATCCCAACACATTTTCCTGGGGCACACCAAAAGTTACTTCCACGTCTGACAATTACTGTGCATACAAGATAACATGCTGTATCCTCCCTATCAAAAAGTCCTCAATTCAGTCACAAATTTCACTTGACACCCCATATGATTGTACTTTTGACAGTAAGCATAGGTACAGTACTGAGTCAAATTTTCTTTGGAAATCAAGGAACACTGCATCTAACTGGTTGCCTTGATCCAAAGCTTTCAGTGTGTCATGTGAAAAAAGTGCGAGTTGAGTTTCACATGATTGATGTTTTTGAAAACCATGCTTGTTGACGTGAGAAGGTCATTCTGTTCAAGATACCTCATTATGTTTGAGCTCAGAATATGTTCTTAGATGCTACAACAAACTGATGTCAAGGATATTGGATGGTAGTTTTGTGGATCACTTCTACTACCCTTCTTGTAGATGGATGTGACTTGTGCCTTTTTCCAAGAACTGTCTACAATTTTTTGTTCAAATGATCTACAATAAATTATAGTGAGAAGAGTGGCTAACTCAGCCATAAATTCAGTATATAATGTGACATGGATTCCATGGGAGGCTGGAGCTTGGTTCAATTTTAATGATTTCAGCTGTTTCTCAACACCACTGACACTAACAATGTCCACCTTCATCACATGTAAGTTCACTGTCAGAGCTGTATTGTGACATTTCCTCATTGTCTTTTGAAGGAACATAAGAGTCTTCTGAGTTGAGGTTAACATCTGACTCCTCATCCCTAATATGCAGTCAAAGCAAGTTCTAAATTCTTTCTGGCCCATGCAGAAACATTGTTGAGTGCTCCACTCATGTCTGCCAACCCGAAACAAATGATGTAGATTCCATGAATGGGATAGAAAAACTGAATAAGAATAATTTAACCACTAAAAACAAAGTCTTTCCAAACTTTGTGTAAAGAGGAATGCGAGTCTCTGAGACCAGGTGATTAATAAATGTATAGAGCAATAACGGAGTGTCAAATAGCCCGAAAGTAGTACGTACAGTATCCTGGAGCCAGAGCAGTATTTTGGCTGGCGTCTGTGCTACACTGGCCAGTTCACTTCAGGTGATCTTCCTGGGCCAGGTCCCAACTGTGAAAGCATTCCATCAAGTAGGATCTCACTTTTGAATCACCACTACAACACTGGCTGTCCATATTGACATTCACTGTGAGGAGCTGCCAGCTATGAACCTACACTGTTTGTGACCTCTACTCTGCAGAAGATATGGCCACCACCTTTGTGACCAGAAGTTGGACTCTGTAGTATTTCTTGTGTTATTCATTGGCACTTACACCATGCTTTAACTTGTGCACATCTCTTACAGACTTTGGTAGTGGTACACCAAATGGCAGGAAAGTTCACAATCCAATCTATTGTGACAAATAGTACTCTTGTTTCTATTTGTTCAGTTAATGTCCCACATTAACTTATGTCAGATTCAGTTTCACTGTCTGTTATTATTCATGTTCATGCAGTATTCTAGATATAACTTCTTTTTAGTTATCATGTTCAACACTAATTCCCATGAGAGAAAACTGTTTATTTGCGTTACATGAACTGAATAATCAGTTTTTACTTGGGTATTTTTTCCTTGTGCCACCTACAGTGGACACTTCAGAGTCAGCACACTAATATTGTGGAAATTGTGAACTGAAATGGGAATCCCTGGAGGGAAGATGATGTTTTCATGAGGCACTATTGAGAAAATTTAGGAAACTCACATTTGATGGTACCTACAGAATGTTTCTATTGCCATCAACATACATTTTGCATAAGGACTATGATGATACGATAATCCATATGAATGCAGGAAGTCATACTTAGTAATTCCACCAATATAAGCAAGGGAGATTCCTCTGACTGGGGAGAAATACTAATGTGGCTCCACAAGACTCTATCTTAGGTCCACTTTTGATTATTATACACTCTACGATAAAAAGCTGAAGCATCACAAAGGAATTGTCTGAATGGGACCAAATTTGGTAGATGTGATGTACATGTACAGACAAACAAATGATTAAAATTTCTGAAAAATTGGATGATTTATTCAAGAGAAAGAGATTCACAAATTGCACAAGTCAATGACATGTTGGTCTATCTTTGGCCCTTATGCAAGCACTTATTCAGCTCGACATTAATTGATAGAATTATTGGATGTCCTATTGTGGGATATCGTGCCAAAGTATGTCTCATTGGCCTGTTAGATCATCAAAATCACAAGATGGTTGAAGGACGCTGCCCGTAATGCTTCAAACATTTTCAATTCAGGAGAAATCTGGTAACATTGCTGGCCAAGAGAGGGTTTGGTAAGCATGCAGACAAGCAGTAGAACTCTCACCATGTGTGGGCAGGCATTATATTGATGAATTTTAAGTCCAGGATGGCTTACCATGAAGGGCAACAAAGTGGGGTCTAGACTATCGTAAGGGTGCCGCGGATGACAAACAAAGGGGTCATGCTATGAAAAGAAATGACACCCCAGACCATCACTCCTGGTTGTTGGGCCATTTGGTGGCTGACAGTCACTGCTGTCTGGTAGTGTCTCCAGACATGTCTTTGGTCTGAAATCTCATTGATTGGACTAGAACTGTTTTCAGTGATGAGTCCTGTTTCAAACTGAGCCCCAGTGACCAATGAAAACATGTCTAGAGACATCCTGGACAGCAGTGCCCATATTGATGAGAATTTAAACAGGAAAAATGCACATTTTAACTGCTAAAACTACTTAGTTCAGCTACATTTGCACTTAGAATCATTGTAAATCTTGGGGAGAGACCAATCAGTAATTTGCAATATTTGATGTATTTTCATTCAGTAATGTCATATTGTTCTTGGGTAATTCATCTTTAAGAAAGAAAGTTATGACATTTGTGCAGATTTACCAGGGTGTGGGCAATGTATGGCCATTAACTTTGAGTGTGGCTTGCTAATGTCAATAGGGGGTGGCCATATACTCACTCTGTAGTCTAACAATGCAACATAATGATGTTAATACCAAAGTCTTATATTAGCAGTGAGACATTAGTGAATAATTTAATGAAAGTTGTTCTGAGGTTGGACCTGTTGGTTGAAATCCCAAAGGCTAATAACATTGCTCAAAACGGATTGAATTTATCTTTGGTATAAATATCTTTTAATTATTTTTTAGAGAAGCACAACATATGCGAAAAATATAAATAACTCATTAAATAACTGTACGGTGTCTATTACCAGCGCAAATTTTTGGTATTTCTTAGTGGAGATGCAGCATTATACTCTGCAGCAGGCACTATATCACAATGTACAAGCCCTGTTACACGAAAATAACAGTCGCGGCATACACACCACCCATAGCTTTACCAGCTCCAGATGAAATACCTCACCAACAATCCAGATACAAGACAACAGGCAAAAGGTTATGAGCTCTGTCCTACACATACTGCCAGCAGCCATAAAAAGCTTAACAACCAATGAAATTCAGTTTAAGAGAAGCCTAAAGGATTTATTGGTGGCCAACCCCCTCTACTCCATTGATGAATTTCTCAGTAGACCCAACTGATTGGTGTGTGTGTCTATATATATATATATATATATATATATATAATATAACTTCTGCACAATTTCAGTGCAGTAATGTGTTCATTGTAAATAACTGTGTGTGTGTGTGTGTGTGTGTGTATGTGTAAGTACAATCTTAACTTCTGCACTATTTCAGTGCAGTAATGTGTTCATAGTAAATAAGTATTATAGTAGTTGTATTACACATTTATTACCTTATAAATGAATAAAAAGACTTTTTTATTTTAAATTCAGTGCATTAGTATTTGTAAAATGATTCTTTCATATAGTGTTCATTAAAAAATGATGATCATTCCACTTGAGACCTATGGAATGGTACATTAGCTTATTTGTTTTAGTTGTAAATATTTGTCATGTATTATTGTTTTTCTGACATGTTCTACATCCCGGAGGACCTCCTCACTACGTATCAATTGGAATGAAAGTAAATCTAATCTAATCTTAAAGGTTCGATCACACGAGCAGTCCTTGATTCAGTGCACATACTTTCATTCTGACCACCATTCATAATTTTCATAACAGTTTCATACCATAGCTTATGATAAAATATATGAAAATCTTTGCAGACATTTTCCAATCTCTTAACAAACTCATTTACACATTACTTTAACAATTTCAAAAAAATCCCAAACACACAAATTGCCACATTTGGCACTCTAGTCAAAACACTAACATAACCTGTTTTATAAATCACAACTACAGTTCAACACACATTGAAAATTATTATAATATAATGGGAAGAAACTCATGCTGGTAAGATCATTTGTATCTCTGTGGAGGTATTCATAGTTGTGGCACTATTTATGCAAATGAACAATTGCTTATAGCATTTTTATAGTTGTTTAGTTAGAAAAATAATCTTAATTTATTTGCAGGCATAATTGTCTTTCATCAGGTGTATCAGAAGGTTGACTTTCATGATGGATTCAGTTATTACAATTTACTATGGACAATAATGGTAATAATGCAATAACTTTTCACCTATTGAAGCTTCAGACATGGATTTATGTTCAATGACCTCATCCCATTGCAATAATTCCAAAACTGTCATAGGTTTTTCTCTTAACATTCTTTTAATGAGTCTTAATATATTTTCATTAAAATTATATTAGTGACAGCATCTCAAGTCACAGGTCCCTCCACATTAGCTTGTCCCATGACCAGGTCGCCAGAACACACCTCTCATCCTGCCTGGAAAAACCTTGATGATTGCTGGGCCTCATGGCTTGCTAGTCACCTCTTCCTCCATTCAGTTCGCCTGTCACAGCCATCTGACAGTTGGCTGCTCCAAAACACATTCACACCAGCTCACAGTTGCCTGTCAAATTCAATCCGTCCTGCGGGAGTCAAACCAGCTGTTTGCAATGTGACATACCCCAACTTCATATATCACTCACATGCTGAGTGGTATATGAAGTAGCACCATAGTTCACCATATAATGTCAGGTAATACCAATTTTTTCAGATTTTTAACTATGCCAAAACTCATGTAATAATTTTGTTAGTGGTGAATCAGACAGCATGAGCATTATCTCTAGCATACATATACATATATTAACTAAAACGTAATTGATGTATATTTACCTAAACATCCTATTAATAATTTGATAAAGAAATATAAATGCCATGTGACTAGGGCCTCCCATTGGGTACACTGTTCACCAGGTGCAAGTCTTTCGATTTGACACCACTTCAGCAACTTGCGTGTGTTTCAGCAGCGCAATGGGTGTGTACAGAATGGTTCACAGAAGGCCATAGAATATGAAAAGATAGGTCAGGGCTCACCATCCAACCCCCCCCCCCCCCTCCCCCCAAGAAGATCAACACCTCATATGAATCACACTAAAGGACAGATCGGTGTCCTCCTCAGCTCTGGCACAACAGTGGAACAGTCCAGCATATCACACACTACCACAGCCGTATCACAGTGACTGCTTTCACACAAGACATACATTGCCAACTGAGGCATAATAGTGTGGGATGCTATTGGGTACAACCATTAATCACAGCTGGCATTTGAACAGGGCACTGTGACCAGTGTGGCCTATGTGAATGATGTCTTGTGAGCAGTAGCCAGACCCTTTCTGCACAACACCCCAGGAACTATTTTTCAGCAAGACAATGTATGACCACATGTTGCTGCATGAACATGACTTGTTGGTGCCACAAGATGTCAGCTTTTGCCCTGGCTTGCCAGATCACCAGACTTGCCACCAATCAAATATGTGTGGGATATGGTGAAACAATGAGTGCAGCACTGTGACCTAACGCCAACCACCATAGATGAAATTTGGAACCAACAAAACGCAGTATGGATGGCACAGGGCACCATTCATACCTTATATGCATAGACGCCATCACAGAACACATTCTGAACTGAGGTGACTGAAATGCTAATCATTTCTGCAGAACATACTGATGTATATGTTCTGTGAATATGAACGTCCTTCTGTGAATATGAGTGTCCTATCTCTAGCTGTTCCAGGTGTTGTGATTTTTGTGAATATGATTCTATATGCAGTCTGATGATATGCATGAGCTATTACCAACATCTCATTTAACTTGAGCATTTGTAATTCTAGTTTGCTAATGAAAGGAGTAGAGAACTTCACTCTCATGTCTGCGACACAAGCAAGCGTAACTGCACTTAGCCACACCTATATCAGTTCTACCAGGAGGTGGTCTATGAATCTACAGGGAGTTATGATAAGGAATCTAAAGAGGTATGTATCATCTGCTGATGATATCCATTGTTTACACATCACACAATAATAGAGCAAATTCTTTGTGAATGCGTCTTTGTGTTTCATGACAAACTATTTGCTCAGTTTTTGCAGCCCTACAGATAACATTCTTCCATCATTGTACCATACAAGTTTATTAACCCTTTGAATGTCAAGGTAATGATCTATCGTCACCCCCTACTGATGCTAATACTGTCAGGGTGTCGATTTGTCGGTACTCTGCTTAGTCTTGTTTAGCTTATAGAATCGGGCACTAGATGGTGTTGGCGTGCTGAATACAGCTGCTCTTTACCTCGAGCCATGTGTAGGTTGAAAGCTATCAACAATTGAGCATTGTTTCAGTGAAATATTAGCGTTCAATTATTCCACTTTTGCATCGTTTCTTTATTGACGTCGTGTTTCGCAGTACATGTTTACATTGTGTTATTGCATTCTACATTCTTGTTTTTGCCCAGTACTGTTATTTATCATTGTTTCTGTGTGTTTTTCTTCATGTTAAGAGTTTACAATTTGTTTATTTTCTTCGTTTTTTGTGAAAAATGTGACCTACACCAGGCCACAGCAGACGACTTACGGACGAAGAGATTTGTGAACTTTTAGAATGTACTAGTGATACAGAATGTTCTAGCGTACGTAGCAACAGTTCAGAAAGTGAAAGTGATGTACTTGATGATATTGTGAATGAAAGTGAAGACGAAATGCAAGATGTACAATACACTGAAGTAATTGCACCTGAAACACTACAGCTGTTACCACATCAGAGCAGCCACGACCAAAACATATGCTGCCAACAGGATCTCCTGTGATAGAATATTTCAATCTGTTCTTTACTACAATGTTGCTGCAGCTTATTGTAACTGAAACAAATCACTCAGGTAAACAGTTTATAACTAAACGTGCTACATTGTCCAAACCGTATAAGAAATGGAAGAATGTGACAAGTACTGAGGTAAGAGTTTTTATTGCTTGCTTACTAATTATGGGACTCAATAAAAGGCCCACAATGCTTCCATACTGGAGCAAAAAACCGTCACAGGCATTTCCATGGTTTGGTAAAATGTTTTCTGCCCACCAATTTAGACACCTTATGAAATGCTTTCATCTTGTGGATAGTGAGAAATGTCCAGCACCATGCCATCCTGATTATGACCCATGTATCAAGTACCAGCCATTGGTAGATCATGCTAATAATGTATTTAGACATCATTACACACCTCATGAACAACTTAGTACTGATGAGAGTCTAGTTGGCACTAAATGTCACACTTACCTATTACAGTATTTGCCAAACAAACACCAACACCAATGGGGAATCATATTCTGGATGCTGTGTGACTGTATAATGCACTATTGTCTTGGGTTTTATACTTACAGAGGTGCCAAAAGCCAAAGATAAGGCTGAGATTGCAAGACATGGCTTAGGTTACTGTGTTGTCCAGAAGATACTGTGTTTGGGCAATTATTTGAGCAAGGGATATCATATCTTTGTAGACAACTTTTTCATGTCAGTACCATTTGTAAAAAGTCTTTATAAATTAGGTACATACATTACTGGTACTGTAAGAAAAAGCAGGAAATATTTGCCAGAGCAATTTAGAAAGAAATTTGGAATTGGAGGAAAGATGTATTGTAAGTCAGGTCCGATACTAGCGTGTGCATGCCGAGAGAAAGAATCCCAGTGTATCCCCATTATCTTATTGTCAAGTAAAGTTGGTTCTGGTGATATTGAAGTCAAAAATAAAAATAAAACAGTAAAAAAGCCAGAAATAATACTCAAGTACAACCAGTATGTGGGTGGAATTGACACATCAGACATGATGCTGTACGCGCATTTGGTTGAGAGGTGCACTCTTCGTTAGCGGTAGAAGGTACCTTTTAACATAATGTCAAGAAAGGTGCTGAACTCTTACATATTATACAAAGAGCATAATAATGGAAGGAAAGTTGTTTCCAGATATGTATATACTGTAATGATAATTGAAGCCTTGTCAGATGAACGGCTGCAAGAAAAAAATGCAACTGATGATCCTCGTGGTTCTCCGGGTTTGAGAAAACTTCCAGAGAAGAAAGAGTCAAGATGCTGTGTGTGTACTAGTGAGGGAAGGAAGAAAAGGTCAAGGACTGTTTGTAATAGATGGTAATAGATGTAATAAGGGATTGCATGGTGAATGTTTTCCTAAACACAAATTCTAAGTCATACTGTAACCATGGAAATTCTGTAATGTTCTCTTCAAATAAATAATTATAATCTCTCTAAATAATAACACAAATTTCATATCCTTCATGTCATTTTACTCAGAAATGTGTGTAGATTCTATGGACTGTAGTTAGCCTTCTTAAATTGAAGCACAGTGTTGGATATATGGAATCAAAGTCAGATTTATAATATTTTGAAAAATATATATTTTATTTGGACTGTCACAATCAAATTCATTTGAAACATTATGATAATCTGAGTAAGCCATAATATTCTACATACTTTTATGGATAAGTGATAATTTTTCATATTTGTAAAGTTAATACTGTGTGATATATGGCAATTTAAATAGAATGTAGCATAACGGAGTAAATACACATGACATTTTTAGCACACACCATTCCAAATCCACTGACTGCAAAAGGGTTAATGTCATTTGCTTGAATGTACCTGTAATGATTGTACAGGATGACAATTATTGAACTACATGAAATAAAATTGTCATAACTTCTTAACAATTTGTATAGGATATTCAAACTGTGCAGTCTGACATGGGGAATCATGGGTATTAGTATGCACATGCATGGTTTGGTTTGGCGATGAAGCCCACTTTCATTTTGATGGGTTCATCAATATGCAAGATTGGCTCATTTGGGGGACTGAGAATCCACATTTCTTGATCGAGAAGTTTCTTCACCCTCAATGGGTGATTGTGTGGTGTGCAATATCCAGTCACAGAATAATCAGTGTGATATTCCTTGATGGCACAGTGATTGCCAAATGGTATGTGAATGTTTTGGAAGATGGTTTCATCCACATTACCCAATGTGACCTTGATTTTGACAAGATGTGGTTGAAGCAAGATGGTTCTTGACCCCATTAGAGCAAGAGAGTGTTTGATGTCCTGGAGGAGCACTTTGGGGACTACATTCTGGCTTTGGGGCCCCAGAGGCCAATGGCATGGGCCTCAGTTGGCAGCCATTCTCTGGATCTGAATATATGTTAAAGACAAGTTGTACAGCAAATAATCCAAACCCATTGCTGAGCTGGAAACAACCATTCAAGAGGTCATCAACAACATCGGTATTCTGATGCTTCGTTGAGTCATGCAGAACTTCACTAGTTTGTGCCATATCATCACCAATGATGGCAGGCATACTTAACATGTCATAACCTAAATTCGAATATCTGTAGTGATGTTTACATGTTGAATGAAGTGTGTGCACCCCATAGTTTATAACTAATTTATGGCTTTTTTCGTATGGTTGAATGATTGTCATCTGTGGAATAGTATACATGACACCCATGTGGTATGGTGACAGCGAATCATCAGTATCGATGCAGCCAGAATGTGTGGTCTGGGATAAGTGGTAACCATATTTTGGGACCACTCATCCTTCCATGTCACCTAACAGGCTCGAACTATCTGCATTTCCTGCAGGTGACTTTGTCTCCCCTGCTGAAAGAAGTTCCATTGATGATTTGAAGGGTTATGTAGCTGATACGTGATGGTGCTCCAGCTCACTTCATCATTAACATCCAGACACATCTCAATCGTGTCTTCCCTGGTCGATGTATTGGAGAAGTGGGTCCAGTTGCATGGCCTGCTCATTCACTGGATCTCAACGCATGGTTATGGGGCCATCTCAAAAGTGTTGCATATGCAGAGCCCATTCCAGATGTGGATACACTGGAGCAGTGTATTCATGCTGCCTTTGACACTGTTCGGATGCAGCCTGACCGGCGTGAATGTGTGAGGCACAGTGCGTGGTACAGTGCTTATTAGACCACTGTCTCTTTAACAATGTATGACTGAATAAATGGTCTCTAGCATGGAAACCAGGCATTTCTGGATGTAAGTTCATTAGACCTTTTTTGTTGTGTATCCTCTCATTAATCAGTCTCTAGAGTTTGTACACAATGGAAGAAAGTCAATCTGTATATTTTTTCATTCAGTGAGTAAATGTTTTTAGTTCATTATTTTGTGACTGATTCTTAGAATTCAAGCCATTTTTGTGAGAGCACAAATAGTAACAGTTTATCTATTGTTTCAACTTACCTTTCCTGCCTCTTCCATATTCATATAACAAGAGCACATGAAACTAATAGATATCTTTCTAGATGAGGCATGTTGTCATTACTCCCTCTCATAGCTTACTCAGAGCATGAGCACTGTCATAGAATTATTCATTCTTTGATGGTATATCTTATACTATAGTGCTTGGTTTATTTTGTATATAGCCATAATATAGATTTTTGTGTATATATTATAAATATTAACCTAATGTGTTAGATGTCTTCTAATAGTTTAATTAGTCCATTCTCTTTCATTCCATGTAAATATTTCCTTATCTTTGTTCTATTTTCTTATATTGGTTTTATTCTTATAGTGTAGACCTCTGTATTTATTTTAGCAATCAATTTATATCCATAATCTTTCATATTATATTCTACTTCGTGTACAGATATTAAAGTTATCTGAGCATCTTGCATGTTAAGCGTAATGATGGACTCATTTTATCTTTGCGCATGCACCATGGTCACTGTTCTGTGATGCAAATTTCTACTGTACTTATGCATTACCTCTCGTTGTAACACAACATCATTTATTTCTCCCCACCACATCTACCAGTTTGTGATTGGAATGTGTATGCATTTTATTAGAGAATTTGCATCATGGTGTTTAAATTCATCTTATTACTTATTTCACAACATCCTTTTGTCGGTGAACAAAGTCTTAAATAACTAATGATTTACTTTATTTCTATTTACACTCATATAAATAAAAAGAGAGAATTTTATCCTAAAACTAAGTGAACATCTTTCACAATTTATAGTGAAATATTTTTCACTACACTTAAGCACAATAACATCATGAGTTGCTTTAACCTTTTGTCAAATCCATTCAGTGTTTGACAAAAGGTTTTCCACTTACAGGGTAAGCTAGTCTGTAGCATCGATCCACAGATCGATAAGCCAAAACATCATATGTGTATTATGTCTTCGAGTTGATCTTTGTTTTTGTATACTTCTGGGACCTCAGTTGCCGCCTAGTCTTCGACCTGTACATTTGTCATGTAATAAAAGTATTGATGATTAGAAGAGAGAACCAAGGTCATTACTTTACCACCTTGATATCTCCTTCAGTGGTGACCCCGAAGTTTGAATAATCTGTCGAACCAAGTATAAAGTTACTACTGTGGCGGCTTCCGTGTTCCGCGTGGACCTTTGTCCGCTACAGAATGGCCTTCTACAACACGCTGCCACCACCTGGTTTTCACCAGAAACAGCAACTAAATTCAAGCATGTCAGCTGTAGTCAGTGTCCAATGTGAATTTCCCCAGTCCTATAGCCTCGAGAACCCAGAGACCTCGTCAGGTGCAGTAGTTTTGAACATGATGCCAGCGATCTCCGACTCTATCTTTGTTAGCCCTGAAGTGCTTCAGTTTTCGCCGTTCTCAGCAGTACAAGAAACCACTACACACTGATACCAAACTTTAATGCAAGTACTGTAAATAGTGGGGAGCATAGTTTTCATAATGTGCCACAATGGGACGCCTTTTTGAATGTGTAAGCTCCATGTGTCTATCACTCCTGCGTCCGAGAGCGGCTGCCCGCATTCTTTGACCACCAGCTCATTGAATCTCCTGAAACTTCCGGCATTCAAACCTGCCCACCCGGAATTCTGGTTCAACCTGGTCGAGCAAACTTTCAGTGTCTGTGCACTTGATGACAACACCCATATCACATGCCTCATGAACCACTTCCATGACCATGTTGACTTAATTTATGACCTGGTTAAGTCACCTTCTCCGACCGGGAAGTACGCTACAGCTAAACAAACAATACTGGAGCATGTCTCCAAGACAAGAAGAGAAAACGTTTGACAGCTCGTCTATGAAGAACCCCTCGGTGACAGATCTCTGTCCCAGCTGTGCTGGTGCCTTCGACTTCTTGTCAGTGAATGCGACATGCCAAATGCCACACTCACTGAGATTTGGATGGAAAAGCTGCCTCTGTCTGTCCAAATGGCTGTCTCCGCCTATGAAGATAGAGCAAATAGTGAATGCTTGCACGCCGCCAACTGAGGTTACTCCACTC
Organism: Schistocerca piceifrons; assembly: GCF_021461385.2. Classification (NCBI taxonomy): domain Eukaryota; kingdom Metazoa; phylum Arthropoda; class Insecta; order Orthoptera; family Acrididae; genus Schistocerca; species Schistocerca piceifrons. The sequence continues at coordinate 190,892,706 of NC_060142.1, read as the reverse complement.
TACTACATGAACGCCGTGCTCAGCAGTCCGGCAGCTACGCCAGTTTCCAACCATAACCAGGGCCCCAATGTGGACACCCCACTAAACCTAAGTCTGTCAAGCTCGCCACACTACCGGCACCTTCACATCCACACAACAACAGCATATCTGACTCTGCAGAAGATTCTGGGCTGCTGCCATCTGACCACTTGCAGGAGCAGACGTCTGCCCATAAATACTATTTCTTCCATGCAAAATTTGGGAACAAGCATGCAATTGTAAACCGCCATGCTCCTACCCAAACTTCAACCGCAGGTAGGCAGTGGCGCCACCTCCTGCGACATAAACAACAGGCGCCTTCCCACGCTCCATTCAGTGTCCAACACCAATGCTTCAAATGGACGAGTCTATGTCCATGGCTTGAACTCTGGCACAAACTTTCTCATCGACACGGGCGGAAACATCTGTTTCCCTACTTCCATCTCGTCTTGCTACTGAAAAGATCTGACTACACAAAACTGTCCTACGTGCTGCAAATTCATCTAGTTTGTCATTCTTAGGTTCTACTTCATATGCAGTGTCCCTCTCGCCTGAGTGCAACCTGAAGTGGTACTTCCTGGTGGCTGACATCGACGATCCCATTTTGGGCATCGACTTTCAATGACACCACAAACTGTGGCCTGACCTCGTCAAGAATGCAGTGTTCTACCACCCTACGCAGGAACACATCCCGTGTGCTTTGTCGAGTGTCAATAGTACTGCTAAACAGGTCCTCCTGGCTAGGAAGTGTAATAACCCCTCCTCCGAGCTCTTGTCATGGACCAGTAAGTGTCTCACGGAGCGTGTCGTGTCTACACGCCTGCACTTGGAACAACTTGAGCTACGCCGTCGCCTCACACCTGACACATAAACTGTACAGTGTCTGCGCTCCCGCCAGCTCTAACTGCATTAACTTGAGTGCACATTCACCCCCCCTCTTCACTTGGGCAGCTAACTTCCCAGGCACAGGTTAATGTGTTTGATTTACTGTCGTCAGCTTTTCATTCATGCCCGCTACTGCCACCAAGCTCGACAGCGGCACCTTCGGTTACTAATAAACAGAGTACCAACCTTGTTTCACGTAGCTCACTTGTTTGTCACTCCCAGCCACCCAACAGTTGGCATTTATGGAAACTTTTGCCATCCGTGCCACAACCCAGCCTAGCGGCCGCTGCACACACTATACCACAGACAGTCGCCTCATGTACCGTGTTGCGCGTTTCCATGGTTACAGACGGCACTGCCCACAAACTTCGCTTGCAAGACAGACCGCCTATCTCTTGCCGACCACGCCGTATCAAGCCAGAACTCATGAAAGTGGCTCGCGAACAAATAGACAATCTCTTAACAGCCAGCGCCATTGAACATTCTGTCGGATGCTGGGCCTCGCCTATCCCTTCATCACAAAAAGTGACGGCACCTGGTGTATGGTTGGCGACTATACTATGTTGACTCTCATACTATCATAGACAAGTACCCGGTTCCTAACGTCGTGGATTTTAACCATGCTCTTACAGGCGCCAAATATTTCTTGGTAGTGGACTGTAGGAGGGCCTATCATCAAATTCCGATGGCACCAGAGGATATTGAAAAAACAACTGTTACAACACCTTTCGGCCTTTTCCAGTACCGGTTCATGCCCTTTGGCCTCCACAACGATGCACAAACTTGGCAGAGAACGACAAACAAGGTGTTGTTTCATCTGGATTTTTGTTTAGTTTACATGGACGACATTCTTATTTTCAGTCCTACTTTGCAAAAGAACAAAGAACATTTGCAGATTGTTAAAGACACTCTTACTGCTGCCAGTGTTGAACTGAATAACAAGAAGCTCCAGTTGCACCAGACTTCGGTAAGATTCTTATGCTACATCATGTCAGCTAAGGGCTTCACTCCTTCCCGAGGATAAAATCAAACCCTTTTTGGATTTGCCAAGCCCTCACTCGTTTAAGAAGTTGTGCAGGTTCATCAGAACAGTTAACTATTATGGGAAGCACTTTCCTGCTGCAGCTGAGGTTCAGGCTCCCCTAACAGATGGCCTTGCTGGCAAAAATATGACCAGTATCCACCCGGTCCCCTGGACCCCTGCCATGGAACAAGTTTTTGACAAACTGAAGCACCTACTAGCAAACGCATTGACTGTTGCCCACCTGCATCTGGATGCTACATTTTTTATTACCACAGATCCCAGTGATACTGCAGTAGGTGCTGTCCTCAGCCAAACCATCGGAGATACTACCTCTCCTTTGCAGTTCTTTTCTAAGAAGCTCAATGGCGCTCAAAAAAAGTACTCAGCCTTTGATAGGGAGCTCATGGCAGTTCATGAGGCTGTGGTTGGTTGGTTGGTTGGTTTGGGGAAGGAGACCAGACAGCGTGGTCATCAGTCTCATCGGATTAGGGAAGGATGGGGAAGGAAGTCGGCCCTGCCCTTTCAGAGGAACCATCCCGGCATTTGCCTGGAGTGATTTAGGGAAATCACGGAAAACCTAAATCAGGATGGCCGGACGTGGGATTGAACCGTCGTCCTTCCAAATGCGAGTCCAGTGTGTAACCCATGAGGCTGTGAAACACTTTAGCACCGAGGTTGAGGGTAGGGACGTCTACATTTTAACCAACCATAAACCATTGGTTGCTGCTGTAAAGAACCCCATGACTGACCCCCCATCTAGATGCTTCCATCATTTGGACTTTATATTGCAATTTACCTCTGACACACGATACATCAAGGGTGCAGATAATGTGGTTGCAGATTTTTTGTCTTGTGTCGGCCCTCTCACAACTCTAACAGACATCTGTAACTTGCCTCAGCTGCAGTCTGCCGACACAGACACTATAGACCTTATTTCCGATCACAGCTCATCACTCAAATCTGTGTGATCCACCTTTCCTGGTGTCATAGGCGAGGTTTGGTGTGATGAATCAACTGGTACGCTGCGTCCCTTCATTTCCAAACCTCCACAGAGACAAGTGTTCGACAAATTACACAACCTAGCTCATCCAGGTGTGAGCCTCTACCAGACTTATTTCAGAGCACTTCATCTGGCATGACATGCGTTGTGACTGCCAAGCCTGGGCCCGTGCCTGCATTCCGTGCCAACAAAATAAAGTTTCGCGGCACACATCGCCCCCACTAGGCAGCTTCACCGCTCCTCTCAGTCACTTCCAACACATTCACATCGACTTGGTGGGCCCCATCACCCCCTCCGAGGGTTACAGATACGTGCTATCTATTATAGACAGAACCTCTCGTTGGGTGGAAGCTGCCCCGCTACCCAATATTACATCCAAATCAGTGGCACAATCCTTCATATACACTTGGATATCATGCTTTGGCTGCCCTGTTTACTTGACGACCGACCAAGGCCGTCAATTTGAGTCTGCCTTGTTTTCTGAATTATGTAGACTGTGCAGCATCAGGAAAATTCATTCAACAGCATACCACACCCAAAGCAACGGCCTCGTGGAACGTTGGCATAGGATGCTTAAGACGGCCTTACGTTGCCATGGCCTCCTTTGGACAGAAGCCCCTGCCATTCGTCTTACTTGGTTTGCGGACCACTTTCAAGGAAGACCTTAAAGGCTAAGTGGCCAAGTTTGTCTATCACCAGTCCCTTACACTGCCAGGCAAACTTGTTGCTCCTACTCCAGTCGCCAAAACATCTGAACTGCCATCCTTGGTAGAATGGGTGAGGTTACACTGTAACAAGCTTCAACCCCCGGCCCCTTCCAGCCACACTCCACCACACACATATGTTCCCAAGGCACTTGACACTTGCGAATTTGTGTTCATTTGTGATGACACTGTAAAAGCCCCGTTACAGCCCCTTTACACAGGCCAGTACAGAGTTGTCAAATGAACAGTTACACACTGGACATCGTAATTAAGGGTTCAGTAACTACTGTCTCCCTCAACAGGGTTATCCTGATCACGTCAAGTTTTGCCCTACCTCACCCACTGTTGAAGAGACCACAGGCTCTGACCACCCTTGGCCTTCTTCCTCTGTTCATGATTCGAGTAAACTCACGCCTACACCAGCCCCGTCAACGAGCCTGCACTCATTCCGGGGTTTTCCACCTCCCAGCTCGCAGGGCTCTAATATAACAGTTCCATCTTTATGCGACAGCACACCATGCCGCTCTTCTAACCAGTGCAGCCCACAGGTTCCTGCCACGCCCACTCAGACCTCACCATCTGACACTCACCTCTCTACTCACAGCACACTGCCCTCACTGTGCTACGGTTTCCCCACCCCACCGGCTCAGCATACCTCTCTGTTAGCAGGCACCACTTACGAGCTCTCTACCCACATTCATCCTAATGACATTTGTGGTTTATCTGTTGTCATTAGTGGTGGTACCGCATTAGTGCTGCTTGCATGTGATGATTCGTGTGACTCGGATGGTGTGTCACAACGTGTAGTGAAGCGTTGCAAAATCTCTTGAAGTGCTACGTGTGGCAGCCTACGTGCTTACATTAGGCCAAGTGGAATGGTGATCATTAGGTTCCCTGCCGACGGCACCCTTCCACACCAGTGCACCCACACCGGCCAACGAATATGACCGCTGATGTCACTTCAAGACTTCAGCATCAGCATTCCAGGATTTGCTCCACACTCTCCTCCCACATGGTCCGTGCCATTAGACATGGAGGAACTCACTGTAACCCACTTAAACTCTCGCGAAACTGCCAACCCCCCCCCCCCCCCCTTTTGGTACATACTCCATACTGCAAGGGGGGGGGGGGGGGTGCTATGTGATGTCAATCCATGGATCGATAGGCCAAAACATCATATGTGTATTATGTCTTTGAGTTGATCTTTGTTTTTGTATACTTCTGGGACCTCAGTTCCTGCCTAGTCTTCGACCTGTACGTTTGTCGTGTAGTAAAAGTATTGATGATTAGAAGAGAGAACCATGTCATTACCTTACCATCTTGATATCTTGTTCAAGTCTATATAATCTGGATGAAGGACTTGTGCAATTACAAATGGGCCAGTATATAACAGATGCCATTTGCAGTCAAGTTTTCCATATTTGGTAGACTTTGGGCACATTTGCAATGATGCTTCTTGTCCTATATGGAATTTAACAGTGTTTTTTTCGTAAGACTTTTCTCATAGATTAATCAATGCTTGCGCATTTTTTCTTCAAATGACATGTCTGCCTTGGGCACTTTAAGCAGTGGTTTTTCCCACTCATCCATTTCTCATTTCTTAAACATTACTTCAGTTGGTGTAAAAATTTTCAAAGTAGGTGGAAAGTTACTAATGATTGCTGAATTGGTGAGATGATCTCGGTCTATTTTGTATGTTTTGTCATGTGTAGCAGTATATAAATCTATTAAATTCCTTAAACACTCTTACTATTGGGCCTGCTTTGAAGTGGAATTATAAGACCAAATATGTTTTATTTAATTTGTGGTCATGAATTCCTGCCACTGCTACCTGTGAAGTACGATGTGTTACCAGTTAACAGTATCTGTGTCTTCCCTACTCTTGGGGGATAGTTGTCTGTAATTCTTCCAATAATAGAGCTGGTGGTTACTGACCTCACTGAATACAACTTCACATACTTGGGAGAAACGTTGTATAAGGCAATTACACACTTAATACCCCATTTTCGTTTTGGATGAGGACTGACAGCATCCAGTGATGCTAATTCTAAAGGTTTTGTTGGGGCTATTGGACGCAGTTCAGTTAATTTTGATTTGTTCGAATGTTTGGTCTTCTGACAAGCGATACATTTTTGAATTACTTGGAGAATTCAGCACAACAAGTTGGGGAAGTAGCAGTACGTGTTTATCTTACTGGTGCATTTAGAAACACGATATGACTCCACACACTGTGAGTGTAAAGAATGAATACATCTACAAACATTTCAGGTAAACATATACACCACCTTTCTTGGTTAGGTGTACATTGGTGAAACAGTACTCCTCTATAAACAGTATAAAAAATTTTGAGTTATTATCATCATATCCGTTACATAGTTTGACTCTTATCTTTTTCCAGCAAGGATCTTCTTCTTGCAGTTGGCCCAGACAATTGCACAGTTTTGCATAATAGGGTTGGTGTGTTTCGTCATACATAATTAGGATGCAGGTTTCATAATTCTATTAAGTGTGTGCTATCAATTCAATCGACCCATGCAGTAGCCTCAACAAGGTGTTTACAATTATGTTTCATTTACCTTTGATGTACACTACCTCGAATCTGAATTCCTCTAAGTAGAGACACCATTTGGCTATTCTTCTGTGCAACAATTTGCACCTCAAAAGAAAAGAAAGCACTTGGTGGTCACTGTAGACTTGTGTGTTTTCCCCACAAATAATATTTGAATTTTGTAAAAGACTACACTATAGAGAAAGCTTCGAGCTCCTTTACTGAATATGATTGCTTACATTAAGTAAGAGTTGTGCTTGCAAAACTAAATATCTTGAGTATTTGTTGTCCATCTATCATGGTGATTTGGAAATAGGCACACCCAAAGACTCTGCGAAGGCACATCAGTGTTTGAACAAAACTCTTTTGATAAGTCTGGGTGGTGCAATATATCAGCATTGAGTAGAGCTTCTTGTATGTTTTCAAATTGATTGGTCCATATCCATAGGTTATTCTTCTGTAACATGTTTGACAGGGCATCACTGTCCAGCAGCTGATCAGGAATAAATTTTCTAAAGAAAGATAATAAGCCCAGATGAGCTTTGAGTTGTTTTTTGTTGTGAAGCAGGGCAAAATGTCTGATTGCACCTAGTTTCCCCAGATCAGCAAAGTACCTTGGAGTGATATGATGTTTCCTAGGAATTTGTTCATTTTGTTCCCAAATTCAGACTTCTTTAAATTTGCTCTAACACCGTGTTCTGAGAATCGATATAGTATTTGTTGTAAAAGTTGCAATTGCTCTTCCCAAGTAGGCATTGATTTTAGCAATTCGCCATTTAGACAGGGTCTTTATTAAGTAGTTCTGAACCAAAAAGTTTGTCTAATGTGGGAATGAAGACACCTGCACTCACATTTAAGCTGAAAAGCAAGACACAAAATTCATTGCTTCTGCCTTCACATTTAAAGGCATTGTACTACTTCCTATTGTCTTAATGGAGAGTAGACAGGTAGGAGGTACTGTCTGCCATTGCTGTTGTATTGTTTGGCTGCATACCAGTATACTGTGTGTATTCTGTTGCAGCTTGTATTGACATTGGCAGTGCCTGTTGCATTTTAAACTCTCCCTCCTCTGTGTCTGAAAGACTAGTGGTAACAGTGGATATGTATTGCAGCTCTCTGTTCTGCCTGACTACACCTGACTGCTAGTGATTAGTGGCTTCTGTTTGGCAATTTTTCTTCTGCTGCCTTTTGACCTGATTCACTTCTGGCAAATTAGTTCATTTTCCTTCTCCTTAACTACCTCTTTGACCCCTTCTACATAGGTCTATTGCTCTTGTACCACTTCGTTGTTAGCATCATATCCTTATCTAGTAATACTGTCAGGCGAGGTGATTTCGGACGGTTTTGTCATTATTTTGATTGTAACTTTCGTATATATTGTTAGATTAAATTGATTTTTATGGACATGGTAGGGTATATGTGTAATGAATATATATCCCATAACCAGAAAGTGTATGTGTAGGTATATTTATCTGAGGCAGTTAAATAAAGTGTCTGAAGTTACCCCATGGATTGGGGTGATTTTGGACACACGTGTTTTTTAAATCTCTTGGTGACATTTTACACATGGTGGAAGATTTTCCAGATTTTCCTCCAGCTGGCGTTGTTCATGGACGGGGTAAAAAAAAAAGCATCTTAACAGTCTCTTTGTTCACTTCTGCACGAGCTCGTTTAATATTTTCACTTAAGTGAATGGAAAGATCTTCTGACTGTCATTTTTGGAATAAATGCACCCCTTCTTCTCCTGGCTGATTATTAAAAAATTTCTTCTCTTTTTGGCCAGATTTATCAAGGTAGCCTTTAAATAAATATCTAATATCCAATTTAGTGAAGGGAAATCCCCAATGTGCAGCTCTCAAGATACCTTGCTTCAACATTTCTTCTTCTTCTTTACTTAGTGTCTTCCCTTTTTTTGGATGTGCTTCCTGCACTTTATTTTGTAAGGTTGATTTAGGTATATCATACAAATCACACACTTTTCTGTAAGATAATTTACCACTCTGAATATCATGAACCACTTTATCTAAAAGTTCTGGGGCATAATTACACCATACTGTAGCACCTCTCCTGCTCTTATACGCTCTTGGCATTGTGCAAAGTCATCCCAAACAGTACACAGTTTTACAAAAACCGTTGTTATTTTATAACCTTGCATGAGAAACTCGACAAACTTGTACAGAAATTGTCTCAATGCTGTTAGCTACTGAGTGCATCAACAATTATGGTTACAATAACTTCCCACTCAGTGCAACAGTAGAAAGTTTCCACTTTACGGTAATGCATGGATTCTTAACACTGAGACTGTTCATCAATTATTCACCTAGGGAAATAATTGATGCAAAATAAAAGTTGTGGAAAGTGATAAATGCATTCTTGCACTTAAAATAACTGGCACACAGATGTTAAATTAAGTAACTCTTTGTTTCTATGGAATGCCAAAGAGCAATTGAGCCACACCGTCCGAATTCAACCCGTTGTACAAAATCACCCCATTTGACGGTACTGATTTGGCTCTCTCCATTAAGTTCTTTACAGCCCTATCAATTCTTTCGGGGGTTTTCATTATGAAATTACTGCTCAGTTTTAAATTATTCAATTCATGTGCTTCCTCAGGCAAATCTTTACATAGAGTTTGCAACTCGGTAATAGTGTCTTGCATCTCCTTTACATTTATATTAATTTCTGATTGAGTCCCCTAAATTTTAATCTGTGTGTCACTCACATTTTACAGCTTACCTGTCGTTTTTTCCTATGTCCTGTCAACATCTTATACATTTTTACTTAGGTTATCTACACACATCAAAAAAAGTTTTGCATCACACTGGTTCCCAGAGCTCCTGAAGATAGACGTTGTCTGTGGATACTGCTTCACAGACACTGCCCCTTTGACTATTCCAGAGATGTCACTAAACCCGCCCAAAGATGTAAACAACCACACATGAGCAGCACCTATTAGATGGAGGGGGTCTGACAGCTGATCAGTTCCAGTCATTCAACCAGGAAGGCGGTACATGGCTTATGTCATCTGTAGTTCAACCAAGCCTAGACGGTCAATACTGCGGTTTGATCGCATCCGCATTGTTAGTTTTTTCCAGGAAGGCCTCTCAACAAGGGAAGTGTCCAGGCATCTCGAATGAACTAAAGTGATGTTGTTCATACATGGAGGAAATACAGAGATACAGGAACTCTTGATGACATGCCTCACTCAGGTCACCTAAGGGCTCCTACTGCAGTGGATGATCACTACATACGGATTATGGCTCGGAGGAACCCTGACAGCACTGCCACCATGTTGAATAATGCTTTTCATGCAGCCACAGGACATCATGTTATGACTCAAACTGTGTGCAATAGGCTGCTTGATGTGCAACTTCACTCCCAATGTCCATGGTGAGGTCCATCTTTGCAACCACGACACCATGCAGTGTGGTACAGATGGGCCCAAAAACATGCCGAATGGACCACTCATGATTGGCATCACATTCTCTTCACTGATGAGTGTTACGTGTGCCTTCAACCAGACAGTCATCAGAGACGTGTTTCGAGGCAACCCGGTCAGGCTGAACGCCCTAGACACACTGTCCAGCGAGTGCGGCAAGGTGGAGGTTCCCTGATGTTTCGGGGTGGCATTATGTGGGGCCGACATGTGGTGCTGGTGGTCATGGAAGGCACTGTAATGGCTGTACACTACGTGAATGCCATCCCCTAACCAATAGTGCAACTATATCAGAAGCATATTGTTGTGGTGTTCATCTTCGTGGATGACAATTCGTGTCCCCATCATGCACATCTTGTGAATGATTTCCTTCAGGATACTGACACGGCTCGACTAGAGTGGCCAGCATGTTTCTCCAGACATGAACCCTATCGACATGCCTGGGACAGATTGAAAAGGGCTATTTATGGATGACATGACCCATTTGTGTTTGTTCAACCTATAATCATTAAGAGTTTTCATCAGCCCTTGCACAAGTTGTATCAATGTTGGGGTATCATTTTGAACACCTCCAGAAGCATATGTGATTACTTCTGGTTGTGTTTTGCCTGCTGTGGGAATTTTACATCTACTAGAATGTGTACTACCATGCCTTTCACTTGTCTCATGTGAAAGAATACTTCTGGGTGATATTCAGGAAATTATTTCACCTACCATAAGTAAAATCACGTCATTAATCACAACATTGCTATCCTCAATCATATTTGAGTTTAAATAATACTCGCAGTTGTCATCTGACTCACCACAATGTCCACATTCACTATCGTTTGTCGTCACATTAGTTTTGGCTATATTTTGCACTTGTGCAACAATTACTGAAGTGGCAACAATGGTTGTATGTACTGCATCCATTGCTATCCTTGTGATTTCCTAATTACAGAATTTTAAAATTAATATCCTTCTCTTAATTGCTCTAAGAAAGTTTACAAAATTATCCTGTGATGTGTTGTGAATATATACTGCAACTCATTTTTTTCGCACTTACATTTACTCAAAATTATCAGGCAAAAAATTATTTTTAATAAATATACTATTTTACTACAGTTTAAAATACTCCAGTTTTTAGGATGGGAGGGGAGAGGTACTACTACTAATAGATATGAGTGAAGAACTAGCAAGCGCAGCCATGCAAAAAAGTTAGAATTTTCCTACCTTCTCAATGGGTTTCGCATTTTTGTTTGTAAGTTCCCACGCAAATTTTATTCTCCATCCATGCATATCCTTCTTTCACAATCCTTTCTCTCTTTCTCTTGGCAATATTATTTGGTTCACGCAACAAAGAAAACAAAAGATAATTAATACAATGGAAAATTTTTACAGCATGTTCTTACGTTTTTCAATTACTTCAATTAACTATACCTGGCAAATTCCTGTTACAGTCCCCAGCTATAATCGTATTTAAATACTTGCAATTTTAGGAGGTATGAATAATGTGGATTATTTTAAGGTATGTGGCTGGTGGACACTTTCATGAGTGGCAATTCATGTGTCTTAATTTCACACCTCCACAGTCTCTTACTATGATTATCACTGACACAGTCTTAATTTTTTTATATATTAACTCTCCTGTGAACAGAGCGATATTTACTTCTTCTTTCTTGAAGAAAAGGAGGCGCCACCCACTGCTGTGCAGTATAGTGCAGTCATAAATGATGTCACCATCACATCCAAAGGTTGTAGGCTGCAGTGTATCCGGATATCATTTTCAGAATGAGAAATTTAGAATGGAAAGAAGCTACTTCCCTTTCCAAAAGATACATTGTAGAAAACTTTTTCACAAATACACATAGCTGCCTGAAACACATACATGTCCACCTAGAATTTTGGATGGGAAGAGACAGATAGATGAATAGTGAAAATTTTGATATCGGCTTAAGGACACATTAGGATACAGATATATGTTTATCTCTCTTTCGTACATATCTCTTTTTGGCATGGACATGTTTATATTGCATCTTTGCCCCATACAGTGTTCCAGTACTTATTAAATGATATATACTTCATAGCTAAACCAACATAAAGTCTATCACAAAGTCCTTTCATATTAGCTCATCCCATGACCATGTTACTGGAACACATCATTCTTCCTGCCTGGAAAAATCCTAATGACCACTGGGCCTCATGGCTAGCCTCTTTTACTTCTGCTCAGCTCATCCATCACAGCTGTCTGACAGCTGGCTGTTCGAACATACATTCACATTGGCCAACCTGTCAAATTCAGTCTATCCTGCAGCAGTCAAATCAGCTGCTTGTAATGTCACAAAGTGTTCACCGCTCAAAAACATGCTGCAGGAATAATATGTGGTCCTCATCCACATTCATTTGATAGATATTAGTTTAAGGAGCAAGGCATTTTTGCTACTACTTCAGAGAATATTTAGTCCCTCATAAGGATTCTTGTAAATAATCTACAGCACTACAAAAGGAACAATGATGTACATAATTACAATACCAGAAAAAATGATATTCATTACTCCATGGTAAGGTTATCTTTAGTGTAAAATGTGGTGCACAGTGCTGAACGAACATTTCTGGTCATGTACCCAGTAATATAAAAGGACTGACAGACAGGGAAGTTAAATTTGTTAACAAACTTAAACTATTTCTCCTTAACTGCTTCTGTTCCTTAGGAGAATTTCTGTTTTCATAACCTATCAAAAGTCATGGTTAAGAATGAGTATTTATTTATTTATTTTATCCATCTTTCAGCATTAAAATGCAATCGATGTTGTCAGAAGAATTACAGCTATTTGTACATTATGTATTACATAACAAAGTATTACGTGGTAAAAACATAGCAGTGTTGTATCCTATTAGGTTATAACTGCCTCTACACCCATATCTATACATAACAGCAGTGCTTTTTTTTTCCAAAAAAAAAGTTTGAGTGTACTCTGACATTGGATATAATGCAGCGAAAATTACTTATAACTGAAGCATGGAAGTATGGGATACCACCCATCTGCTTTTAGTCATGCGCCATCAACATATCGAACTTTTTAAAAAAAAAAAAAAAAAAAAAAAAAAAAAAAAAAAAAAAAAAAAAAAAAAAAAAAAAGTATCGGACTCTTCAGTTGACTTTACAGTTCAAACGAAGCAGGCAATAATGAGAAAAACACCCAAACATACAAGAGAACATGGTATCAAACACTTAGTTTATATCACCTCAAATGAAGCATGTGATTCCCATCAACCCCTGAACGATAAAATAAAATGGGATCATACACTTCAATTGACATATAATACACTTCAAATGGAACAGATGTATCCAATCAACCCTCCGACATACGAAACAATACAAGGAAGTATTACCGAACACACATTTTAACCTATAAAGTACCACTAAAAGACACAAATACAACAAAAACCATCCACACCTAGCATCAACAACAATAGAATCTACACTACAAAAATCTTTTGTAACCTTGTTTGGCTCTCGAAATGGCACAGATGGGGGGTGGTATCCCATGCTTCAACTGAACTAATTTTTAATACAGCTGAAAATTTATTTAACCATAAAACTACAGTGTAGCTTACATTAATGGCATTACAACAGTTTCCAAACTGACTTTAGTTCATGGCTGGTGCAGTGTTCAAGCCTTCTTACTTTACTCTTGCTATCAGTAGCAAGATGTCTGCCTTTCATGAACCAAGAGCGTACATAGTCCATGGGCTGGAACAACATCAGTGGAGGACCAATCGACATCGTAAAAAAATTACTTTGTCGATGAAAGAAGTTTAGGGGCCCCCAGCGTTCCCCTAGAAAAACAGCACTGCATAACAGTAAGCCTTAATTTACCAGCATTAACATGCAATCAATGTTGTCAGAACTATAGCTATTTGTACATTATGCTTCATATAACAAAATATTACGTGTTAAAAAATATAGCAGTGTTATACCCTATTAGCTTACAGTTGACTCTATATCTAAATCTATACATAAGAGTAAGCCTTAATTCATCAATAAATTAGGTCATCTTTACAACTATTCTGAAATTCTTCTATACTATAGAAAGTATTTTCCTTCATCCACACTTTGGTTTTAGTTTTGAAAATATCCAGTGGAACCAATTGAGCCTGTATGGGTAAAGTGTTGAATAATTTTATGCCTATGTATTTATATCTAGATTGGGTTTTCTTAAGCCTGGTAGTGGGTATGTCAATCATATTTGTTTGTCGAGTATATTGTTGATGAACAGATTTTCTTGTGGTGTTGTGGTTTAAGTTTCCTTTTGTGTTTAATAGGCAACAATATATGTAAAAAGATGGGACTGTGAGAATTTTTAATTCTTTAAAATAAGGTCTACATGAGATCTTGTTGTCAGTGATTCCATAAAGACGTCTAATTGCTTTTTTCTGCCAAGTGAAAATTTTTTGGGTCCTGGGGAATTACCCCATAAAAGAATCCCATATTGTAGATGGCAGTGAAAGAAGGCATAGTATGAATGAAGTAATAAATCTTGTGTAACACATGTGTGTAGTTTGGCTAATAGGTAGATAACTTGTGATAACTTTCGACATACATAATCTGTATGTGTGTCCCACATTTATTTTGAGTCAACGTGTATTCCTACTAGTTTAACAGATGATAACTCAGTGTTACTGTTTGATAGACTGAAGATTATCTTGACAATCTTTTCACAGTTCATAGTTAACTCATAAATTGTAAACCAAATATTAGATATTTTGAGACATTCTTCACTTTCCTCCTTCAATTTGTTTATACCATTTCTGGAATTAGCTAATGTTGTGTCATCAGCATAGAGGATAGATTTACAGGGTAAATTACTCGAAAAGTCATTTACAAATAATATAAATACTAGAGGGCCAAGCACTGAGCCCTGAGGAACACCTCATTTTATGCTTAGAGACTGTGACTTTTGGCCATTATGCTTTACAATTTGTTTTCTATTGCTGAGGTATGATTCAATTAGTAAGAGTTCCAAGTGTTATATTCAATAGCAACACAGTTTATCTAATAATAATTTGTGGTTAACTGAGTCAGAAGCCTTACTCAAGTCAATTAGAATGTCTTCAGCAGATAATTCTGACTTGAATGAGTACAAGAGAGACAAGGTTTTCAACTGCTTTGACTGTTGATAAGTTTGACCTAAATCCATACTGAGAATCATTTAATATATTATTGTCTGATAGTAGTATGCACATTTGCTGCAGTATGCAGCAACTTATATCTGTATTTAAAAAAAAATGCAAATATTCAGTATGTAGCCATATTTACAAAAGATTGTTTAAGTGAATGTAAAATGACTCATTTCACTGCATTACAATTAAATCATATAAATGACCCATGGAACATGAGACTGACTAACACACAAATATATGTATCTAGTGAATGTAATGTCATTATTTTGGAGTAAATCAATGTCATTTCTACATTACTTTGTGATAATCTGGTTTTAATTCTTTCTATAGGTCGCCAAAGCATTTATATAACTCCAGAAAGAAAGATTGAGAATATACTTCTTCCTTTCATGATACCACCAGTGAAGAAAGCTGTTAGTAGAACACATTCATTTTTAATTTACTTGTAACAATAAAATTAATATGGCTTTCTTTTCTATATTATTATTTTTAACTACACATCTTTTTTCCACCTGCTATATTTATATTTTCCCCCTTCTTTGTTGCCTCAAACCACTGACTCCTGTATTCATTTTTATAACTCCTTCTCTATCCCCTTCTAGTTCTCATTTGTGATTCTTTTGCTTGTAAGCTTTTATATTTATAATGGTACAATTCCCTTTCATTTCTCAGTCTGATACTAAATTGATTAATTATTTGTGATTATGAATTTGTTTTCTATGCCTAAAATTGTTTCCATACCAGTATCCTTTGCAAGTGACATATGTCATTTCTTTGCTAAAACAATTATCTGCAGTAGTTCTTGGACTACTGATTTGTTAATTAGAGCCTGAATGATAGATTCCAGATGTACCATTTTTAGTTTCTGCACTGTATATTTGTGTTTTTGATTGGGCTGCAAACTCCTTTTGGCTTGAACAAAGATGCTTTCAGTAACTGTTGAGAAATTATTGAAAGAATGTAATATTTAAAGTTTTGTGCACCAGTAAGAAAAGTTACTTTTTCAGGGGTTTTCTCCCCAAGATTATCAGTTTTGGCATTGGCTTGAAAGATTTACAGAGTGAGATGGTGCTGCAATTGGCACACTGGACCGGCATTCTGGATGTTGATGTTTCAAATGCCTGTCCAGCCATCATGGTTTAGTTTTTCCCTAAATCACTCCAGGAAAATGCTGGGTTGGTTTCTTTGCAAAGGGCACATCCACTTTCCATCCTATAAAGGGGCACCCTCCTCTAGCATTACTTTTCCTCAGAAGTAGTCAATACCAGAAATATCTTCAAATTTTGAATAGGTTAATGTTATATCATCCGTTTTTCTAAAAGATTTTCATATGATTTTCTACAATATGTATTATATTTCAAGCTAAAATCTGTAAAAAGAAATTATGTTATTTTCTTTATTACAATCAATATGTACTAGCTATGAATGTACAGTTGAAATTATTTCTCTTAGAAACATTTGAAATTAGGAAATATTTGGCACACTTAAAATTTACGAATTTTAGTACTGTTTATTATGTTTATTTCTAGATTCATTTATAAAATAATAATGTAAATTAATAGAAATTCATTTTTCAAGAGAATTTGTAAACCCTTTGACACATTGTCACATAGAGGAAGGTGTAAGTAAATGAGTTACGAACACTAACTTCACTTAACGAAGGTTTATTCAGCATTATACAAGAGCGTGGAGCGAACTGTCTCCGGCCAGAACACATACAGTATATATAAAGCTATAGACCATTCCAGTACAATGGTTCTAGCCAATTGTAGATAGTTCTAGAATGTACTCGAACTGAATATAGAAATTAAAATTGTACAGGTCACATGAGTTTTGAACGCACGACTCTCCATGCAACAGTCTAGTATCATAATCACTACACCACAGTGCTACTGTGCTTTTTCTCTAACAATATTGTTAATACCGCAGAGTGAAGTAGTAGTGTGCATGATTCTGATGTGATCAGATGTGTTTTTATATTTTGGAATAACAATGTAATTTTAACTCTGTTAATGAGAAAATTCAAAAGACTGTGAGATGTAGAAAAATGTGAGAGAATAAAATTAACACAAAAACAAAAAATACATTGCAGGCTTACTTTGAAGTTAATTATGTCAATTGGAACCACAAGATCCAAAAATATGAAAATTTCAGATTCAAGAATAATCCCCTAGACATAAAGAACTGGAGCCAACTTCAAGAAAAAGAGGATAAGTAATAAGTTTATTGTAAATCTTAGTCTCTTGAAACTTATTAAAAGAGTTATCTATGAAGACAGTGACAATCAACAAATGATGTGAGGGTGGTATAGATTACAAGTGGTGGTGTCATCTGGCATCAATTGGCTAATAATGAAGTTTTTTCTGTTGCAGAAGAAGAAGGGAGAGTGATTTGTGCCATTTGCAGTTAATGTATGACTGGATTTCTTATCACACTAAGAAAGAAGACCGAGGGCTGCCCAGCAAAATAAACAGTGTCGACAGTGACAAAGTACTACCAACAATGACAGACCAGATCAAATGAAAGAGGACTTTACAACTACAACCAGGGACATCAAAAAGGGAAAGATAAGTACAAACTATTTGTGAAATTAATTTGTTTGCGGACCCGTGTGAATAGAGGTGAGGGTAGGACCAGGAGCAAGGTAGAAGTGAAAGCTGTAGGATCCACTCAGGACACGCCTGAGCTGGGTGAAATCATAGTTAGCAAAGAAATAGTAAAAACTGATATTTTGCATTTAATTTTGGCATGGATAGAGGGAATGAAGACAGATAACAATACTAAATTGGACAGGATGCAAGATCAAATGCACCAACTTAGTAATCAAGTTTCAGAGCCAAAAAATGGGTTGTCAGAGGGGTTAAAAAGTGTGAATGGAAAAGTTGTTATTAAAAAATGGATCTAAGCAATATGGGACTTAACATCTGACGTCATCAGTCCCCTAGACTTAGAACTACGTAAACCTAAGTAACCTGAGGACATCGCACACATCCATGCCTAAGGTAGGATTTGAACTTGCGACCTTAGCAGTGGCACGGTTCCGCACTGAAGTGCGTAGACCCACTCGGCCTCAGCAGCTGGCAGTTGATGTTTTAAAAAATAAACTTATTGTTTTCAATAATGAGTTCATAGTTGAATCAGCAAGAGAATTGAAAAATGTTGCTAATGTCAGAGTTGAACAGAAGGCTGTAGCGGAAAAAAAAAATGGAACAAAACATGGCCAGTTTAAAACAAAAAAATTTAAATGTTGAAAACAATATGCAAACTAATGTAACTGTTTTAGATCAAAAAATTTTAGGATTTCCAGAAATTCAAGTGAATCAAAGTCTTTGTGCAGAAAATGGTACTGCGTTGTCCAACACTCCAATCAAGGGGTTCCATCAGACACTTTACATCCAATGGATTTTCTGCACCACTGTAGCGATTGTTTTGTGTCAGGCATGAATGACAATCAAAAAATTAAATTTGTTAAAAGATGTCTTGAGGGTGAAGCCCTATCATTGGTAAATTTAAATTTTAATTCAGTAGGAAACGCATCAAAGCCTTGAAAAAAGTTTTTTTGCATAAATTTAAGTCCAAAGCTGAACAGGGGAGAATTAAAAGTGAATTTTTGAATGGTCCTAATTAAAGGAATAGGGACGATACTTTGAATGAGTTTTGTAAGGATCAACTTAAAAAATTAACACACTGTGACAAACCATTTGACAAAATGACCTTGATTGATTCACTTAAAAGGAAATTACCAGAAAGGTTTCAGTGGGATTTAGAACATGACCTGATGATTGTCTTGAATAATTTTTACGCTATGTTGACAGGCTGGATGGGCAGTAGAAAGAAGTGTGTACCATAGTAATTGGAATGATAGACATCATAATGGGAATAATTACAGAAACAGAGATAATGGTAACTTCTATCAGGATCAAAGTGTCAATAGAGAGAGAATTTCTAAACATCAGCTGGATAGGAATAATGCAGATGGCCATGGGCATTTTAGTAGGAGAAACAATCATCACAGTAACTGCCTCAATAATGGTTTGCTCTTTGTCAGTCTCATAGTGAACAAGACGGCGTCATGTGAAGTTTTATGTGTTGATAAAGTGAACAAAAGTTACAGTGAAGTGGTGAAAAAGCGATTTTGTAGTGATTGTAATGTGAAAACTGTGAAGCTAAGTGAATGCTTAATAAGTCTACAGTTCATAATGGATGCACTAACATGTGAAAATTCACGCCTAACTAATGAAAATTCTGTACTGCAAAAGCTACAGACATCATGAGTTCCTGATTTTCAAACAAGTAAGCCTAAATTGCAAGACTGGAAACAAGAAAGTGGTGTGAAAGCAAAAAAGGTATCATTTATAGCAAATGAACAAACGTTTATTGATAAAAACATGTATAGTGTACTCTCATGAAGTGGTTATAGTGATTTCAGTAAATATGCAGAACCTAACAATGAACATAGTAAATGTGATTTTGAAAGAAACACAGTTAAAAGTATGAAAGTGAGACACAACAGCAGATCCTGAGTGTAATGAACTTCTGAAAACTACCGTAATGAAGTGTAATGAACTCCCAAAAACTAATGAAAAAAAGGCCATTAACAAGGGAAACGGGCGCAGTTGACAGTGTGAATATAATCATCGCAATGCAGTTTGTAACTCCTTCAATGAAGTCTGTAATTCTCCTATGAAACAGACACCAAAGTGCAATGTGATTTTACTTGCAGATAGCCATGGAAAAAATCTAGCTGAAATCCTGAATATCTCAAACAGTCCTCTTCAAGTGAGCAGTGTTAGAAACCCAGCACAAAACACAAAAAACATCATACAAGGTGCTGACTTTGAAGGTAAAATGCTGCGTAGCAATGATTTCATAGTTTGTGTAAGTGGTGTGAATGATGTATGAAGCAATAAAGCTGGTGTCTGCATTGAAGGTCTGAAGAATTTCCTTGGACAAATAAGCAGAAAAACACATTTGTCGCTACTGTCCTGAATCGGTATGATCTGATCAACAACTTGTGTATAAACAAGGAAATGAGAAAAACAAATATTAAGGCACTATCTTCAAACTATGGGAATTGTTCAATTCTAGGTATAGGAAAGTTGGATAGAGGTCAACAGACTAACCACGGATTTCATCTGAATTATGCAGGTGAATGTTATTTGTGTGAAAAATTAAATCAAATACTAAAAGAAAAGATTGAAGTGAAAAGCGTTATATATAAAATCAGTTCGTTTAATAGTGAAAGTAGTCCTACAGAAACTTTCTTAGAGTAAAACAGCCTTCACCATGTATAGGTGGAGGTGAAGTACTTGACAACAACATCATAAATGCCAGTAAACTCAAAATAATATCAGAAAATGTCCAATACATTACCAACAAAATAGAAAAATTTTTTAAGTGTTAGTAGCACTCATATTTATCTTGTGAATGAACTAGGGTGCAAAACTGAAGAAATGTGCAGCATTAATTTAAGTAATTATAAAATGGTCAGTGTGTATTGTAGGAAACAACAAAAAGGTGAGGGTGTTGTTATTTATCTCAAAAGTTATGTCCAGTGCCAAAAAATTGATTGGGTAGATTGTTAAGCTGGTCAAACCTATTTAAATGATATCGATATGTGATTAACTATGTATATGTATCTTTGACTGTGTTTTACATCTTTGTCCCTACATGCTGTTCCCAGTTTGCTTACTTGTGTCAGTTGTGTGTGTAAGCTAACATGCAGCGAAGTGTACCACTGTGAACCGTTACAATAAATGGGAATACAGAAGGGTCTGATTCCACCCATCTGCTTTGACCCATGATGTCACCAATATGGGGGAAACTACCATTCTCAACGTCTCCAATATGGTGCCTATGACATCATTACATAAACACGACAACTAACACCAAAATACATATAAAACCAACAAACACATCTCCCTCCAGAAATATAATCAAACTAACGGGACCAGTGCAGGAAATTGGGAGTTTTTGGGTAGGGACAATCTAATTATAAACACATACACCATGATCCCAAACCGCACAAAACAACGACATAGAAACACCACAAAATTCCCACATTCTGCTATACTAACAATATCTACAGGAATAAGTCACTTTCCTTCACCTACACAGCTCAACTTTATTGTCGACACCACAAAATAGAAAAAAACTATTCCAAAAATTATAATCACACCGCAACTGTCGATACCATAACACCAACACCTAAAAGAGCAAAAATTGGAATCAGACACTTACCTTGACCTATATAGGTATCCGGTAACTCATGATAACAAAACACACTTAATGATGATGATACATTGGAATCAGACACTTCCCTTGACCTATAGGTCAACAGCAGCTCATGATACCAAAACACAGCTACGTCGACACATTGGGATAGAACACTTTCCTTGATCTATATAGGTCAACAACAGCTCACAATACCAGTACACACATATCTATGATGACAAATTGCAATCGGTAACTTTCCACGACCTATATAGCTCAAATACAACTGACGATAAGTGTACTGTTGTTCACAAAGAAGAATTATTCGAGTCAACAAATATGGTGACAAATTATCTAATTAATGTGCCAAAGCTAAAAGGACATGAGAACTACAGAGATTGGGTGTTTGCTATCAAAAATTTGCTTATTCTCAAAGGATTAGCGAAGTGTGTGTAGTTTCATCAGAAGATTCAAAGGCCAAAGCTTGATAATTCTTATGATTGATCCATCTTTATATGTGCACATAAGAGAAGCAAAAACAATTGTGGACTTGTGGAAGAAACTGAAATCAATGTTTGATTCTGTTTTTGACAGAAGAATAAATTTATTGAGAACACTGATATCAACACGACTAGAAAAATGTGATTCAATGACGAGCTGTGTGAACCAGATAGTAGGTAATGGTCAGAAATTATGTGGAACAGGTTTTGCTATTAATGATGAATGGATTGGTTCATTATTGCTAGCAGGATTGCCAAAAAAATATTCTCCCATGATAATGACAATTGAGCACTCAGGAATTCCAGTCATAAATGATGCAGTCAAAAGTAAGCTTCTTGACATGAAAGAAGAGGTCACCATGACTGGTAGTGCTTTTAGGGCCAAAAGTTGGCAAAGTAAACCAAAGTTTTCTCACCAAAATTGAAATACAGTGGGAAACTAAAACAGGAAGAACATTGTTTGCTATAAATGCAAGGAACCAGGACATTTTAAAAGTAAGTGCCCTAACAGTGAAAATGATAAAAGACAAAACAGAACTTCAAATGTTTTCAGTGCAGTATTTATAAGTGGCTCTTTTGACAGAAGTGACTGGTGTGTTGATTCAGGTGCTAGTGTACATCTCACAGCAAATGAAGAATGGATGAAAAACAAAGTGAATGATGTTAACATTCAAAAGATGATGGCTACAAGTCAGACAGAAATCTCAGTGTTGTGCTCTGGAGAAGCTGATTTAATGACAGTGGTCAGGAAGAACTTTTTTGATATTACTGTAAGAAATGTTATGTGTGCCCCAGAACTAACTAAAAATTTGTTCCCTGTGAGCAGGTTGATTGAACAAGGAAATTTTGTTGAATTTTATAGTGATCAGTGCAATATTTATAACAAGCATAAGGAACTAGTTGCAACTGCAGATCTAATTAATGGTGTATACAAGCTAAATGTTGACAGAGGAAGTGATTTTTTGGAAATGATCACAGGATCTGATTGGCATAGGAGATTAGGTCAATTAAATGCAAAGGATCTTATTAAAATGAAAAATAGTGCTGTAGAAGGGCTGGTATATGAAGACATCAACATCAACATTAGCAAGCAAGACTGTGTAGTATGGAATGAAGGCAAACAAACAAGACAGCCTTTTCCACTTGGAGGCACTAGAGCCTCTAAACCACTTGAAGTAGTACAGGCAGACTGTGGATCAATGGAGGTTATGTCATTAGGTGGTGCAAAGTATTTTTTCATATTGGAAGATGATTACACCAGAATGGGATTTCTGTATTTTCTGAAGACAAAGAATGAGACTTCAGAAAAATTTCAAGAATTTCAGAAAATGGTGGAGAATCAGTAAGAAAGGAAAATCAAAACAGCAAGAACAGGTAATGGAAAAGAATTCTGATATGTGAATTTTGACAGTTTGTTAAAAAAATATGGTATTATACATGAGTTATCCAACAGCTATACACCAGAACAAAATGGTTTGGCAGAAAGATTAAATAGAACTGTCACAGAAAAGGCAAGATGTTTACTATGTGATGCCAAACTTGAACAAAGATTTTGTGCTGAAGCAGTTAATAGTGCAGTATACTTGTGAAACAGGTCAGTGAGTTAAAGTTTAGGGAATCAACCACCCTATGAACTTTGGGCCAGCAATGAACCCAACCTTGGTCATCTCAGAATAATTGGAAGCAAGGTCATGATGCATATTCCCAAAGTCAAGAGATCAAAATTGGATAAAAAGGCAAAAGAAATGATATTAATGGGATACAGCAATACTACAAAAGGCTATAGATTATATGACCCTGAAGCAAATGATATTGTGATAAGCCAAGATGTGACTATGATGGAAAATGCAGAAATGAAATAAAGAATTGTGAAGAAATCACCACTTCAGTGGGGGATGAGAAGAAAATGAGAAGTGTGATACTATATTAAGAGAGGACTTATGTTGTTACGTAGATGCAGATTGGGCAAATTGTCCTTTAGACAGAAGATCATACACTGGTGAGGCTATTTATTTAAGGAACTTGTTACATGAACTGATAAGCTATAATAAGTATGTCATATTACTCAATGATAATCAGAGTGCACTGAACTTATCTGTAGATACTTCCAATCATGAAAGGTTGAAGCACATTGATGTTCAACATCATTTTATAAGGAAAGCTGAGTCCAATAAAGTTGTGAAAACTGTTTACTTGTACAGTTGATATACCTGCTGATATAATGACAAAGGAATTGAAAAAAGAAAAACATTATGATTTTTTGGACTGTATGTATTTTATAAGAAGATCATTTCAATGTTTTGAAGTTGGGGTGTTAAGCTGGTCAAACCAATTTAAATGATATTGATATGTGGTTAACTATGTATATGCATCTTTGACTGCATTTTACATCTTTGTCCCTACATGCTGTTCCCAGTCATTCCCAGTTCATTTACTTGTATGTGTAAGCTAACAAGTAGTGAAGTGTACCATTGTGAACCGTAACAATAAATTATATTATGTGCACAAGTTTATCATGTTCTCAATATCCACAGAACCTCAATATAGATAAACTTGCAAGTGAAATGGTTTTTAAAATAGCTGCAATAAGAATAAAGCTTAAAAATAGCAGTTTAATAATAGGTAGCCTGTACAGATCTCCTAACAGTAATGTGGAAGAATATTTCTGTCATTTAAATGAACTTGTTGAAAAGCTCTCACCTCACAAGAACAGCCTATAATAGTGGGGGATATGAACATAGACTCCTTAAATAATAATTATCTTAGGTGTATTGATATATTACAGTCCTATGATTACACCTATGTAAATTCAACACCAACAAGAGTTACATATGACTCTCAGACATGTATTGACTGTGTTATTACAAACTTAAGAAAGGAAGACGTTGTAGATAGAACTGTTGACAATCACATTTCAGATCATAGGGCATTAGCCCTAGAGCTTCTTACAGACAAAGAAATAGTATCTGATGGAGACCTATTTACCTATAAAAGAAAACTTGACTATCATACATTAAAGGAAATGCTGGCAAACAAAAATTGGCATAAGGTTGGCCTATATGAAATGTTAGGTATCAATGAAAAGTGGAACAAATTTTATACAACATTAACCCATTGTCTTAATCAAATGTGTCCAGTGGTCAAAATAGTAAAGAAAACTGACAGTACATGAAATCTTAACCTCCCCCAACTTGATAAAATTAAAGGAAGATATGAAGGATTACATATTCTTTTTAGAGACACCAAACTGCAGTACTTCCAAACTAAATACAAAGCCTTTAGGAAAACCTACAGGGAAGCACTTAAGACATTAAAAGCACATATGAATGCTGAACAGATGAGGCAATCTAGTAATGTTACGAAAATGGTGTGAAGTATAGTAAATAAGAAAGAGGAGGGAGCATCAATGCAGTGTGCAATAATAAAATAATAAGTGACAATGAAAAACTGCTCAGTGACCCAAAGAAAGTATGTGAGAGGTTCATAGAGCAGCTTAGTAAGATGAGTACAGAGGATGTGATCAACCAACTACAGGTGCTAAATCCCAGTAATGGCAGAAATTCATTCTTCCTGAGGTGTGTTACAAAACTGGAAATCCTGAAAACCATTTCCAACTTAAAAGCAATTACATCCAGTGGCTGTGATGACATCTCAGGGAAATTTCTGAAAGAATGTAGTAATGAATTAATAAAGCCACTTCAAAATGTAATAAACACTTTTTCAGCCAGGGCTCATTTTCTGACCTGTTAAAAGTTACTGAAATAGGACTGGTGCATAAAAGGGGGAAAACTATAGATATAAGAAAATTATAGGTCTATTTCATTGACATCTGTACTTAGTAAGTTGTTGGAGGGGCTACTTTTTGATCAACTTGAATCATTTTTCTGTAAGTACAATGTGTTAAAAAACTGTCAGCATGGTTCAGGAAGGGCCAGTCTATAATAACGGTTGTAGCTACATTTTTTCAAGTGGTACTGAATAAACTTGATGAAGAAAACAAAGTTATTGGCACCTTTTTAGACCTATCCAAGGCTTTTGACTCTGTAAATAATTCCACCTTGCGAGTCTGGGGTTAAGAATAGGCCTGAGGTATTCCTGCCTGTCATAAGAGGTGACTAAAGGGGTCTCAAACATTTTGGCCTTTATGTGATGGTCCTCTGCAGGGTTTGACCTCCATTTTTCAAAATTTTCCCAAAGTGCGAGCCAGTTGGGGAAGGGTGTCTTACATGGTACATCGTGTCCATCGTGCATTGAGATCTTTAGCTCACTTTCTCATCATCTCATTGCAGCCCGCCCATTCTCCATCTCTTGGGCAAGGACACCTTCCTGGGTGCATTTTCCACCATGCACTATGCAGTGTCACTTTCTGTGCCAACAATGATCATGGACTTCTTTGTATCTGATATCCACCACAGTAGCCAGTCCATTGTGGTGGGGACACCATGTACCCTGTTGATTGTAGCCCCCTGACAACACAGGGATCTGCTGACATCTGCACCGTTAACTCCCACGTATGCCAAGGAGTAGATGCCCATCACCCTGGGGCATTGGGCTTCCTGGCAATGGCCATTCCGCCAGGTGGCCTTTGCTGCAGCTGGGTGGCACCTGTGGGGAGAGACCCTGGTCAGAGTGGGTGGTATCAGGGTGGATGACACGCCATGAAGCGTAGTACATCATCTCTTGCTGGTGGTCCACTGCCAGCAGTCTCTAAGCAGGCAAAGTCTAACTTTAAACTAAGAAATGTGACCCCAAGTCATTCCCCTCCTTGGCCATGTCATGGGAGGAATGCCAGGCTAAGGATGGCAGTGAAGCTTCTTTGCCCCGGTTCCTTGTATGTATGAGAGTTGATGGAGAATCTTTCATGTCTATGAAGCCTCAGTTCTTTGTGGAGCATTTGGAGGACAATTTTGGGAGGTGGAGGGCTTGGCCTAAATGCGTTCTGGGTCAGTTTTGATAAAAACAGCATCCTCTGCCCAGTCATGGGCATTACTCAATTGTGGCAAGTTGGGGGATGTTTCTCTTACCGTCATGCCTCATAAGAGCTTAAATATGGTCCAGGGTAGTATATTCCAAAGGGACCTTCTTTTGCAGTCTGATGACAAGCTGTGCGCCAATTTAGAGCAGTGCGGTGTTCATTTCGTCCAGCGCATCCATCGGGTTCTGAGGGATAACCAGGTTGCCACCGGTGCCTTCATCTTGGCCTTTGAGGGTGACACACTGCCTGAGAAGATGAAAGTGATGGTCAACCACTGTGACATCAAGCCATATATCACTCCCCTGATGCGGTGCTTTAAGTGCTGGAAGTTCAGCCATATGTCTTCCCGCTGTACTTCCAGCCCCACCTGTAGAGACTGTGGATGTCCATCGCATCCCAATACTCCATGTACCCCAGCTCCCATCATCATTCACCTTGCTCGCCAGATTGCAGGATTTTACAGAGAGAGAGGAAAATCATGGAATATAAGACCCTGGACCGACTGATCTACACTGAGGCTAAGAGGGAATTTGAGTGCCTACATCCTGTGGCTATGACCTCCTCATACTCCGCCACTATGAGAACAGTTCTCATCCCATCAGTTCCTTGAACTCCTTTCGCCTCTCAGAACCAGGAGACCACACTTGTCCCCTTGATGGTGGGAGGCACTTCCTCCCTGTTGCTCCTGCACCACCTACTTTAGGAGCAACACCCCCCAATCTTCGGAGATTTCAGTCCCCACTTCTCAGCCAGAGAAGTGTAAGGCTTCTTTGGGTCCTCTCACTAGGAAGGGGTTCCTTTGGTCACTCCCTTCCCATGTTTCTGCTAGTGGGAAAGATGACACCTGCCAGCAGCTGAAGAGCCCAAAAGCAGCTGGTCTAGTGCTTCACACTCATCCTCAGTCCCAGAGACTGAGTCAGTTAAGTCCTCCCAACCAGGGGAACCCAAGAAACAGCACAAGAAATTGAAAAAGAAGACCCCTAAGAACAAGGAACTTGCGGTGGCACCCACACCACTACCACCATGTTCTGTGCCTGAGGATGGGGTGGATATTCTGGCATCCGCTGAGGACCTAGATCTCACCAGACCCTCAGACACGATGGATATAGGTTGCTCAGGCAAAACGTCAGTGGTAGCAGGTGACCTGAGGCATAAACTGCCTCTTTGTGTGTTCCATGCCTTCCCAGTCTCACGATGATGTCATCCTGAAGTGGAATTGTGGCAGGCTTTTCCACAGCCTGGCTGAGCTAAGGCAACTGTTAAGCTTTACATTTGCTTTCTGCATTGCCCTCCAGGAAACCTGGTTCCTGGCAATGCGGACCCCTGCCCTCCATGGCTATAAGGGACATTACAGGAACCGTAGCAATTATAACTGTGAGGTCGAGTTTGTATTTATGTCATAAACTCAGTCTGTAGTGAACCTGTGCCCCTTGAAGCTGTGGCTGTCAGAATATGGGCAACGCAGGAAATAACTGTCTGCAATGTATATCTTCCTCGAGATGGTGCAGTACCCCAGAATGTATTAGCTGCCCTGATTGATCAACTCTCTAAACCTTTCCTACTTTTGGGAGATTTTACTGCACATAATCTCTTGTGGGGTGACACCTTGCTTACTGGCCGAGGCAAAGATGTCAAAACTTTACTGTCTCAGTTCAACCTCTGCCTCTTAAATACTGGGGCCACCACACATTTCAGTGTGGCTCGAGGTAGTTACTCGGCCATTGATTTATCAGTTTGCAGCCCAGGACTTATTCCATCTATCCAAAAGAGAGCACATGACGACCTGTGTTAGTGACTACTTCCCCATCTTCCTGTCACTGCCCCGGCGTCAGGCCTAAGGACGCCTGCCCAGATGGGCTTTAAACAAGGCGGACTGGGAAACTTTCACCTCTGATGTCACTTTTGACTTTGCCCCACATGGTAACATCGATGTGATGGTTGAGCAGGTGACTACCACAATCGTTTCTGTGGCAGAAAATGTGATACCTCGCTCTTTAGGGTGCCTCCGGCAAAAGGCAGTCCCTTGTTAGTTGTCGGAAGTCGCTGAGACAATTACAGAGTATCGTGAGCTCTACAGTGACATAAGTGACACCCTTTCCTAGAGCATCTGATAGCCTTTAAGTGGCTCCGTGCCCGAATACACCAGCTTGTAAAACGATGGAAACAGGAGTGTTGGGAGAGGTATGTGTCGACCATTGGGTGACATACATCACCTTCCCAAGTCTGGACGAAGATCAAACGTCTTTTTGGGTATCAGACCCCAACAGGTGTCCTGGTGTTATCATCAGTGGCATGCTATGTACTGACACAAATGTAATTGCCTCAAGATGACTGCGTGTTTGTGTTGTCCTCCTCATTTCATCATCATTCATGAAAGTCGCGAAACTGGACTGAGCAGAGGTTGGGAATTCGTACAGGCTCTGATAACTGTGCAGTTGAGTGCCCCACAAACCAAACATCATCATCATCATCATCGTCATCATCATCATCATAAACGTGATTGCTGAGCACTATGCTCAAGCCTCTGTGTCGGGGAGCTATCCCCCAGCCTTTTGCACCACCAAATGGCAGATGGAAAGGAAAGTCCTCTCGTTCATTACACACTACAGTGAACCCTATAATCCCCCATTTATGGATTGGGAGCTACTCAGTGTACATGCACATTGACCCGACATGGCTCCTGGGCCAGTTCGGATCCACAGTCAGATGATTAAACATCTCTTATCTGACTAAAAGCACCATCTCCTCATCATATTCAACGGGATCTGGTGCAATGGTGTCTTTCTGTGGCAATGGCGGGAGAACACCATTGTTCCAATGCTCAAACCTGCAAAAAACCCACTTGATGTGGATAGTTATTGGCCCATCAGCCTCACCAACATTTTTAGTAAGCTGTTGGAACATATGGTGTGTCGGCTGTTAGGTTAGGTCCTGGAGTCAGGTGGCCTACTGGCTCCATGT
Organism: Schistocerca piceifrons; assembly: GCF_021461385.2. Classification (NCBI taxonomy): domain Eukaryota; kingdom Metazoa; phylum Arthropoda; class Insecta; order Orthoptera; family Acrididae; genus Schistocerca; species Schistocerca piceifrons. Next base: position 190,863,279 of record NC_060142.1, on the reverse strand, counting down.
CAAGGTGGCTTCCACTAGGGGTACTCTACCACTGAAAATCTTGTGTCCCTCAAGTCTACCATCCAAACAGACTTTTGCAGATGCCAACACCTTGTTGCCGTCTTTTTTGATCTTCGCAAAGCATATGACACCACCTGGCAACATCATATCCTTGCTACATTATATGGGTGGGATCTTGGAAGCCTGGTCCTGATTTTTATCCAGAATTTCCTGTCTCTCCATACTTTCCATGTCCAAGTTGGTGCCTCCTATAGTTGCCCCCATATCCAGGAGAATGGGGCCCTGCACGGCTCTGTATTGTGTGTATCACTATTTTTAGTGGCCATTAACGGTCTAACAGCAGCTGTAGGGCCATCTGTCTCACCCTCTCTGTAAGCACACGGCTTCTGCATTTTGTACTGCACTAATGCTGCTGAGCAGCGCCTACAGGGAGCCATCCACAAGGTGCACTCATGGGCTATTGCCCACGGCTTTCACTTTTTGTCCGCTAAGTCATGCACTTCTGTCGGTGTCATACTGTTCATCTGGAACTAGAACTTTACCTTCATGATGATCCACTCACTGTAGTGGAGACATATTGATTCTTAGGACTGGTTTTCAATGCCAATTGACTTGGCTGCCTCACCTTTGTCAGCTTAAGTGGAAGTGCTGGCAGCACCTCAATGCCCTCCACTGCCTGAGCAAGACCAACTGGGGTACAGATTGCTCTTCTCTGCTGGAGCTCTACAAAGCCCTTGTTCAATACCGTCTTGACTATTGGAGTCTGATTTATGGTTTGGCAGTGCCCTCAACATTGCATGTACTCAACACATTGTACAACTGTGGCATTCACCTAGTGACAGGAGCTTTTGGGATGAGTCCCATGGCCAGTGTCCTCGTGGAGGCTGGAGTCCCTCCATTGCAGATCTGATGGTGCACCACTGCTTGTCAGTTATGTTGCAAACATTTGTAGTTTTCCAGAGCATCCGAATTACCGTCTCCTTTTTCCACCAATGGCAGTTCATCTCCTGCATCGACGGCCTGGGTCAGGGCTAATGATTGCAGTTCATGTGCAATCCCTTCTGTCTGAACTGGAGCCCTTCCCTTTACCACCTCCCATCCAGGTCCATCTGCATACACCTCTGAGGTGTACACCTAGGCCGCAGATTTGTCTGGACTTTTTGCATGACCCTAAGGACTCAGTTACCTCCAGCCACTCTCCACTGTCACTTCCTCTTGATTCTTGACATGCTCTGGAGCTCTGAAGTGGTTTACACCGACGGCTCAATGGCTGATGGTCATGTTGGCTTTGCCTACGTCCACAGAGGCCAATTTGAACAGCATTCCTTTCCCGATGGCTGCAACGTATTAATTGCAGAGCTTGTGGCTATCTGTCGTGCACTTAAGTATACCCTTTCATGCCCTGGGGAATCATTTCTACTGTGTACTGACTCCTTGAGCAGCCTACAAGCTATCAACCAGTGCTATCCTTGCCATCCTTTGGTAGCGTCCAGCCAGGAGTCCGTCTATACACTGGACCGGTCCTGTCATTCATTGGTGTTTGTGTGGACCCCGGGACACGTCGGCATCCCAGACAATGAACTTCCTGACAAGCTGGCCAAACAAGCTACGTGAAACTGCTTCTGGTGATGGGCATCTCTGAACCTGATCTGCGTTCTGACTTATGCTGTAGGGGTTTTTGGCTTTGGGAGATGGAATGGCATAACAGTACACACAACAAACTGTGTGCCATTAAAGAGACTACAAATGTGCGGAAATCTTCCATGTGGGTCTCTCTCGCAGGGAATCAGTTGTCCTCTGCTGGCTCCACATTGGCCACGCTTAGGCTACCCACAGTTACCTCCTGCACTGCGAAGACCCACCTGAATGTTGGTGGGGCACCTGGCTGACAGTGGCCCATATTCTGGTGCACTGTCCCACTTTCCCACTTTGACTGCCCAGCACGAAATCTTGAGTTACTGGACTCACTGCCACTAATTTTATCTGACAATGCATCATCGGCTAATTTATTTTTACATTTTATTCATGAGGGTGGGTTTTATCATTTGATGTAAGTTTTAGTGCATGTCCTTTGTTCCTCTGTGTCCTCCACCCTAGTGCTTCTAGGGTGGAGGTTTTAATGTCTTGCAGAGTGGCTGGTGTTTCCTTTTATATTCTCATGGTCAGCCAGCCCTGGTAACCTGCTTTGTCATTTTAATTTCTTAATTCCATTTCTTGTATTTTTGTGGTTTTCTTGTCCCCTTTTATCCATTTACATGTTTGTTACACTTCATTGTTCTTGTGATTTTCTTTCATTCCATTTTGAGTTGTCAGTCTCACTTGTTTTATTCTCGCACTTGCGGCATTGTTTTATTTGGAACAAGGGACTGATGACCTCATAGTTAGGTCCCATTCCTCCTCTTTTAATCTAGCGAACCAACCAACCAATCTGTAAATCATTCTGTTCTTCTACACAAATTAGAAGCTTATGGAGTCAAGAGGAGTAGCTTTAGAACTGTTGAGATCCTACCTTGCTGACAGGAGACAATGTGTAAAGCTGTATTATACAACTGGGATGTACACAAACAATAAAATCATCTTATAGAATTCTTAACTGTGGAGACCCTCAAGGGGCAACGGCCTTGCCGCAGTGGACACACTGGTTCTCGTGAGATCACCGAAGTTAAGCGCTGTCGGGTGTGGTCGGCACTTGGATAGGTGACCATCCAGACCGCCATGTGCTGTTGCCATTTTTCAGGTTGAACTCAGCCTCGTGATGCCAATTGAGGAGCTATTAGACCAAATAGTAGCGACCTCAGTCAAGAATACCATCATAACGACCAGGAGAGAGGTGTGCTGACCCCACGCCCGTCATATCCACATCCTCCTCTGAGGATGACACGGCGGTTGGATGGTCCCGATGGGCCACTTGTGGCCTGTAGATGGAGTGGAGACCCTCAAGGAAGCATTATCGGGCCTTTTTTGTTTTATCACAGTATAATAATTCCAGAAAATTCAAACCTAGTAAATTACGCTGATGACACCTCCTTCATAAGTTGGGGCTCTACAAAACAGTTAGTAGTGCAAAATAATGCAGAGAACATTAACCTCATCACAGAATATCTCACTACAAACAAATTGGCACTAAATAAGGGCAAAACAATTCTGATGGAGTTTCTGCTAAACTATAAATCAAGACAGGTGGATACAGAACCAGAGCTATCAGTTGAAACAATTGATAAACATATATTCCTGGGTATCATAGTACATGAACATCTTACATGAAAGGAGCACATCAGCTACATGTGTAAAAAAATCTCCTGTAATACCTACCTGCTAAAACCTCTTTCTAGCATAAAAGCACAACGTGTTTTAAAACAAATCTATTTTGGAATTATACAATTTGGGGTGGGGCACCAATGGTATATATGGATAGGGCTTTTAGAGCACAGAAAAGAGCAATTAGGATAATATCTAATATTAGTAAGCAGCAGTCCTGTAGGGAATATTCATTAAGTATAACATACTAGCAGTGTATTCATTATGTTCCCAGAACTATACGTTTGTAAAAGAAAATATGGAGCATAGTGTACTCAATAGTGAAATCCATAATTATAATACAAGAAAGAGAGTATTACCACATAAAATTTAGTAATAAAAGAGAAACAGATCATAGTCCATTTCCTGCTGGAAGAGATTTTTATAACAGATTGCCAAATAATATAATATTGTTAAAAGGAAACATATTTAGGACAAAATTAAAGCAACTGTTAACTGATAAATGTTTTTCTCCATCAAAGATTTCTAATGTTATTGTATATAATTTATCTTTACTTCTAAACTTTTTTTAATGTTCTTGTGTTTGTAAACTGACTATGTGCATGACTGTTAAGTTATTATAGACAAATAAACCATTTACTTATTATTTATTTATTAAGGTCCACAGTTTTGGGGCAAGGAAACACAACAAGCACAGGACCCCCAAGCTACACTTTCAATTGTCAATAATATCAGTGTTAATGATATGGGACATGTATCTTTAATTGAACAGAAAGAATATCAGATTTCTCATTTATGTTTTGATCAAAGGTTTTGGGGTACTATATTTAGTTATGGTGATGTAGGTGCTAATCACAAACCAGAATGTGAGAGTAGTGAGAGTTTTGATGTACCAATGATTTCTTCTCTTCGTCAGAAAACAGTGTTATTGATGTATGTAAATCAGGTGATGACAGTATTGGATCTCAGCTAGGTGGTATTTTTGATGTAAATGTGAATGAAAGCAGTGAAATAATGGAGGTTAGTAAGACTGATGCTGGTGGGCTATTGCAAATGAATGTAGGTGAGGGAAGTGACTTTGATGGAGATGAGACTTGTTTTATTAGTGACGTTTTTGGTGAAGTAATTTTGGAGGAATATGATGATGAGGAGTATCAGGTATTTGTGGAGTTTAAAAATAATGAAGTTTCAGAGTTATTTGTGAATGATGTTGATAACACAGGTAAAGTAAATGATGTTTGTGATGTTGTAAACGAGATTCATGGAATACCAGTCCAGTCAAAACAGTTTTTAATTAATGTCATGCAGAGTAACGATCCAAAGAGTAAAGGCGAGTTATCTGTGAGCCTAGAGAATAAAGGTGAAAACATTTCGAAGTTTGTTTGGGACCAGATTGATGATAACATAGATAAATGTGCATTCTGGAATAAGTTACCTGTGGTTAGTCAATATTTGTATCCCAATAGGTGGAATGAAGAATGTGTTTTGTGTTCCTTCTGTAACAAGTGATGTTACTTGTACCATGGAATCCATTCACTGAGTTCAATCTTTACCCAACAACATGAGTAAACCAAAGTAATGCTATGATACCAGTAAAGTTGATAAAACCCTGTAAACACATGATGGATGTAGCATTTTATGTAATTAAAAGTGGTCTTTTGAATGAAGTGTCTAATAACAGAGAAGGAGATTCAGATATTGGGTGTCCTTACACTAAGATTAAGACTGATCAGTGGGAAGGGAACTGTTTGATTGATACAGGGAGCCTGATCTGTGGTATATCTGAACAATTTAGAGACAAGCGCTGGCAGGTCGATAGACACACAAACAAACACAAACATACACACAAAATTCTAGCTTTCGCAACCAATGGTTGCCTCGTCAGGAAAGAGGGAAGGAGAAGGAAAGACAAAAGGATATGGGTTTTAAGGGAGAGGGTAAGGAGTCATTCCAATCCCGGGAGCGGAAAGACTTACCTTTGCCTTTACAAATGTCTGCTTGTGTCTGTGTATGTGTGGATGGATATGTGTGTGTGTGCGAGTGTATACACGTCCTTTTTTCCCCCTAAGGTAAGTCTTTCCGCTCCCGGGATTGGAATGACTCCTTACCCTCTCCCTTAAAACCCATATCCTTTTGTCTTTCCTTCTCCTTCCCTCTTTCCTGACGAGGCAACCATTGGTTGCGAAAGCTAGAATTTTGTGTGTATGTTTGTGTTTGTTTGTGTGTCTATCGACCTGCCAGCGCTTTTGTTTGGTAAGTTTCATCATCTTTCTTTTTAGATATATTTTTCCCACGTGGAATGTTTCCCTCTATTATATTCAATTTAGAGACAAGATTAGATATAGTAAGATTTCTGTGGAAATGCCCATTATACATGTAAAGGTTAGAGGAGCTACTGGTAAGCAAAGAAAACTGATAAAATTTCAGATGCTTTTAACTTTTATTACAGAGGACAAGACCTTTAAACATGAATGTGTAATGATCTCTCGTCTGGGAGAAAATATACACTATATTTGCAGACACATATGATTATATAATTGTGTTTTGTTTGTCATGTAAGATTTGTGATTTCTAAAGCTCTTTTTTATCTACTGACTGAGTTTAAATCTATAAGGATTAGCATCAGAGACGATATTGACAGAGTCATCTATGGAGAACCCAAAAACGTGAAAGGCATCGAAACCAAAAAGATTCTCCGCGTTACTATGGTTGACCACAAATGTGGGGAAAGTGCGAAGAACAGATTTGTAAGATAGCTCAGAATCATATTGTCCCAAGAGAGAAATCTTCTGTTTATTGTAAGTCCATAATTGCCTAGTGACAGGTGACAGGATTGGAGAACCCAACTGAAGATAGGTCTGAGAATTGATGATAGTGGCAGCAGAACCAGTATCCACCAGCATGCGAACATCTCGACCAAGTATTTGGACAGTGAGGAATAACTTCTCTGAAAGAGAAGAAGTACAATTGACAGACAACACAGAATGAGAATCAGTGTCATGTTCATGAACATCATGTATGCGGTCGGATTTGCAAACGGATGACACATGACCCTTTTTTTTTGCATTTGTGACACGTGGCCCAATGTTGTGGACAATCTTCTCGTGAATGTTTCATAAAACACACGGACATGAGGGAAGTTGCCGTGTGTTTTTCTGCAGTTTCTTAGAAGTTTGCTTACGGTTAAGCCGAGGCTGTGTTTGGGAACGTACTGTGGCCTTGTCAGCCGGAGGGGACATGACACACGCTTCGTCAACATCGTACAAAGGTTGTATTTCCCCGATGTTGCCCCATGCCTCTATTTGCTCTCCAGTGGCACGAGAAATTTCAAAAGACTGAGCGATGGATAGGACTTCATCTAGAGTCGGATTTGCCAACTGAAGGGCACATTGCCTAACTTCTTTGTCGGGTGCCAATCAGATAATAGCATCCCATACCATGGAATCAGCGTAGGATTGTTTGTGAACTTCAGTAACAAATTGACACTTTCTACTGAGGCTGTGAAGTTCAGCAGCCCAAGCATGATAGGATTGATTCGGTTGTTTTTGACAACGATAAAAGGCAACACGAGAGGCTACCACACGCATTTGCTTTTGAAAATAGATGGACAGAAGTGAGCACATTTCAGCAAAGGACAAAGATGCAGGATATTTAAAAGGAGCCAATTGTGACAATGAAATATTACTGTATCTTGTTGCTACCTGTCAGAACCTCTCGGAGAGCATTAAAGATGAACACCAGTCAAAATTGTCCATTATGGACAAAAATAACCACTATTTCAGTATACATATAATTAAAAAATGATGCTTTGCTGAAACCATATGTGTAAAAGCCACCGTGTGCGTTTTGAATGTGCCAAAAGCATTTAACATTGTTCTTATGTGAGAAACACAATATAAATGTGAAATTAATACTGTAACTAATTGAAAGAAATAGAGCACATAGTCAGGATGTACCAGTAAACCTATCATTATAAAATTACTACAGCAAATTAAATAGAACATATAAATAAAGCACGTTAATTGAATCTTCGATATATGTTAGCACTAAAATTCAGGCACTAGTTGATTTGTTATAAGCAAATTTAGAAATGTAATTGTTACCTGTAACATAATTGGTCAGAAAATGTTATATTAACTCGTAATGAAGTTGAAAATAGGTTCATCTTGTTCAGCACTGAGATTGTAAAGTTTTAGCAATGTGTATCTCATATTCTGTTTAACTTCTAATTGTGATTTTACATAAAACCTTAATGTTCATTGTATGTATTGTTAACAAAAGTATAAATAGAGGTCGTGCAGGCACCCTGGGGGACTCGTTTTTTGGCTATGGTTGCGATCACATGTATTGTATGCGGACTCGTTTGTTGATTTTGGTGGCGTGAACTCTGTGTCGTTTGATGTCAACTTTGTGTACATGTGATGTAACCGGTACAGTTCACCAGGCTCAGACACCAGAGTCCTGGAAATATATTGGCATTAAAACTGCACTGTGATTTGGAATTTATTTGGGAGTCTTCCGCAATCCTTTTCATTGGCTGCACAGCGACGAGACAAAAATCCAGGAATTTTACAAAACCCCAAGAACTAAACAACTCTCAATGTTGGTAGAATTGATGTGAAAACAACAACACATCAACTGGGCATTTTACTCAAAACATCTGCAACTCGGAGGTGGAAAATAAACATCTCAACAACATCCAATACATTTGAGGTGACATCCATGAAAGGATCAGAGACTTACATGTTTGTTCATCCGCAACATGAAATGCCAAGAAGTGCTGTCGAAGATGTTTTTCGTAATCAGACCAGTCTTCCGCCATCTTGTCGTAAGGAGGAAAAGTAGGTAGAGCCAACGATGAGAGACGCCCCGCATTGATGCCGCGACGAAATCATGAATCACATTTGTGAGAAGTGTTTGCTGTTCTATGAGACCTTGCAATAGTTGCTCTAAAGTAGCCATGGAAACATGTGGGTCAATGATGGAAAAGACAAATCACTACCTCATCACCAATTGTTATAACTTCAAGTTGAACATATATATTTCAATGAAGATGCAATACATGATAGTCACAGATCAAGTAAACAGAGTAAGACATGTGTACACTTTAACAGTAAAATCATAACTGAGTCCAAGTCTAGCAGCCACTGGCTGGCTGGCCGCTTAGGTGGCGCTGCTGCTGCATGGCTGGCAGACAGCGCTGCATGTAGAGGACGCACATAACTGCGCAGTGGCACTTTGAAAGATTGACGAGTCACAACAGTATAAATTGTGACTTCTATAGTAGATATTTTTCTTATGTTTTCCATAATATGTTATGTACCAGATACCTCTACAAATCTGTATTCTATATTTTGGTATCATTTTGTGCACAATTTGGCAAACCTTAAGTGGTCTATCACAAAATATTGTAAGAACATCGTTTCCAAATTTTGTGAGAGGGATATTGTAAAGGGACACCCTCCTCCAGCATTATTTTTTCTCAACAGAAGTGATCAATACCAGAAATATCTTCGAATTTAGAATAGGTTAATATTATCTCAGCTTTTTTTCTAAAAGAATTTCATATTATTTTCTACACTATGTATTATATTTCAGGCTAAAATCTGTAAAAAGAAATTACTTAATTTTCTTTTTTACAATCGATATGTACTAGCACTGAATGTACAGTTCAAATTATTTTCTTTTAAAAACATTTGAAATTATGAAACATTTGGTACACTTAAAATTTCTATTATTAATTGTACAATTTAGTAATTTATTTCTGGATACATTTATAAAATAATAATATAAATTAATAGAAATTCATTTGTCAAGAGAATCTGTAAACCATTTGGAATGTTGTTAGTATCGCAGAGTGAAGTAGCAGTGGGCACTCCTCTGATGTGATAGGATGTGTTTTTATATTTTGGAATATCAATGTAATTTCAGCTTAGTTGTTGAGAAAATCCAAAAGATTGTATGATATAGAAAAATGAGAGAATAAAATTAATGTGTTGTTGTTGTGGTCTTCAGTCCTGAGACTGGTTTGATGCAGCTCTCCATGCTACTCTATCCTGTGCAAGCTTTTTCATCTCCCAGTACTTACTGCAACCTACATCCTTCTGAATCTGCTTAGTGTATTCATCTCTTGGTCTCCCTCTACGATTTTTACCCTCCACGCTGCCTTCCAATACTAAATTGGTGATCCCTTGATGCCTCAGAACATGTCCTACCAACCGATCCCTTCTTCTGGTCAAGTTGTGCCACAAACTTCTCTTCTCCCCAATCCTATTCAATACTTCCTCATTAGTTATGTGATCTACCCATCTAATCTTCAGCATTCTTCTGTAGCACCACATTTCGAAAGCTTCTATTCTCTTCTTGTCCAAACTATTTATCGTCCATGTTTCACTTCCATACATGGCTACACTCCATACGAATACTTTCAGAAATGACTTCCTGACACTTAAATCTATACTGGATGTTAACAAATTTCTCTTCTTCAGAAACGCTTTCCTTGCCATTGCCAGCCTACATTTTATATCCTCTCTACTTCGACCATCATCAGTTATTTTGCTCCCCAAATAGCAAAACTCCTTTACTACTTTAAGTGCCTCATTTCCTAATCTAATTCCCTCAGCATCACCCGACTTAATTAGACTACATTCCATTATCCTTGTTTTGCTTTTGTTGATGTTCATCCTATATCCTCCCTTCAAGACACTGTCCATTCCATTCAACTGCTCTTCCAAGTCCTTTGCTGTCTCTGACAGAATTACAATGTCATCGGCGAACCTCAAAGTTTTTATTTCTTCCCCATGGATTTTAATACCTACTCCGAATTTTTCTTTTGTTTCCTTTACTGCTTTCTCAATATACAGATTGAACAACATTGGGGAGAGGCTACAACCCTGTCTCACTCCCTTCCCAACCACTGTTTCCCTTTCATGTCCCTCGACTCTTATAACTGCCATCTGGTTTCTGTACAAATTGTAAACAGCCTTTCGCTCCCTGTATTTTACCCCTGCCACCTTTAGAATTTGAAAGAGAGTATTCCAGTCAACATTGTCAGAAGCTTTCTCTAAGTCTACAAATGCTAGAAACGTAGGTTTGCCTTTCCTTAATCTTTCTTCTAAGATAAGTCGTAAGGTCAGTATTGCCTCACGTGTTCCAGTGTTTCTACGGAATCCAAACTGATCTTCCCCGAGGTTGGCTTCTACTAGTTTTTCCAGTCGTCTGTAAAGAATTCGAGTTAGTATTTTGCTGCTGTGACTTATTAAGCTGATAGTTCGGTAATTTTCACATCTGTCAACACCTGCTTTCTTTGGGATTGGAATTATTATATTCTTCTTGAAGTCTGAGGGTATTTCGCCTGTCTCATACATCTGCCTCACCAGATGGTAGAGTTTTGTCAGGACTGGCTCTCCCACGGCCGTCAGTAGTTCCAATGGAATATTGTCTACTCCGGGGGCCTTGTTTCAACTCAGGTCTTTCAGTGCTCTGTCAAACTCTTCACGCAGTATCATATCTCCCATTTCATCTTCATCTACATCCTCTTCCATTTCCATAATATTGTCCTCAAGTACATCGCCCTTATATAGACCCTCTATATACTCCTTCCACCTTTCTGCTTTCCCTTCTTTGCTTAGAACTGGGTTTCCATCTGAGCTCTTGATATTCATACAAGTCATTCTCTTATCTCCAAAGGTCTCTTTAATTTTCCTGTAGGCGGTATCTATCTTACCCCTAGTGAGATAGGCCTCTACATCCTTACATTTGTCCTCTAGCCATCCCTGCTCAGCCATTTTGCACTTCCTGTCGATCTCATTTTTGAGACGTTTGTATTCCTTTTTGCCTGTTTCACTTACTGCATTTTTATATTTTCTCCTTTCATCAATTAAATTCAATATTTCTTCTGTTATCCAAGGATTTCTACTAGCCCTCGTCTTTTTACCTACTTGATCCTCTGCTGCCTTCACTACTTCATCCCTCAAAGCTACCCATTCTTCTTCTACTGTATTTATTTCCCCCATTCCTGTCAATTGCTCCCTTATGCTCTCCCGAAACTCTGTATAACCTCTGGTTCTTTTAGTTTATATAATCTATCTGATACCTTTTAGTATCTCCAGGGTTCTTCCATGTATACAACCTTCTTTCATGATTCTTAAACCAAGTGTTAGTTATGATTATGTTGTGCTCTATGCGAAATTCTACCAGGCGGCTTCCTCTTTCATTTCTGTCCCCCAATCCATATTCACCTACTATGTTTCCTTCTCTCCCTTTTCCTACACTCGAATTCCAGTCACCCATGACTATTAAATTTTCGTCTCCCTTCACAATCTGAATAATTTCTTTTATTTCATCATACATTTCTTCAATTTCTTCGTCATCTGCAGAGCTTGTTGGCATATAAACTTGTACTACTGTAGTAGGTGTGGGCTTCGTATCTATCGTGGCCACAGTAATGCGTTCACTATGCTGTTTGTAGTAGCTTACCCGCATTCCTATTTTCCTATTCATTATTAAACCTACTCCTGCATTACCCCTATTTGATTTTGTGTTTATAACCCTGTAGTCACCTGACCAGAAGTCTTGTTCCTCCTGCCACCGAACTTCACTAATTCCCACTATATCTAACTTCAACCTACCCATTTCCCTTTTTAAATTTTCTAACCTACCTGCCCGATTAAGGGATCTGACATTCCACGCTCCGATCCGTAGAACGCCAGTTTTCTTTCTCCTGATAACGACATCCTCTTGAGTAGTCCCCGCCCGGAGATCCGAATGGGGGACTATTTTACCTGTGAAGACAAAAAATATGGCACAGGCTTACTTCAAAGTTAATTATGTCAATTGGAACCATGAGATCCTAAACTATGAAAATTTCAGCTTCAAGAATCAGCCCCTAGATATGAAGAACTGGTTCCATGTGTGAGAAAAGAGGATAAGTAAAAAGTTTATTGTAAATCTTACTCCTCTGCTGCATGGGGTAGCCGCGTGGTCTGAGGCATCTTGTCACAGTTTAGATGTGGGTGTGGGTGTTGTCCTTAGCATAAGTTAGTTTAAGTTAGATTAGTGTGTAAGCCTAGGGAGCAATGACCTCAGCAGTTTGGTCCCATAGAACCTTACCACAAATTTCCAATTTCAAAATTTCCTTACTCCTGCCAAAACTTATTAAAAGAGTTAACCACAAAGACAGTGACAATCAACAAATGATGTGAGGGAGGGGTACATTACAATCCCCCATCTTTCCAATCCAAGCTTGTGCTCTGCCTCTGATCACCTCACTATCAACAGGACATTAAATTGTAATATTCCTTCATTTTTTTAACAGACCATGACAGGTGGCCAATTGGGCTGCCAGATATAAAAACCTAATGGCAAGGGCTCAGCATCTTGTGCTCCACAAGCAGCCACACCACAAACTGACTTCCTCCATCTAGAAGACCTGAGACAGTGGATTTCAAATATACATGATGACAAGAAGGCTGAGGCTGTCTCGGCAAATGTACCAGATCCAACAGACCAGTGTAGGACCAATTGCACTGGAGACTTATCTCTTATCACCTAATGTGTGGCTGCTCTGTTCTGGCTTTGAGTCCAGCCACACCACTGATATAGTCTCAGTGCAAGCTGGCTGTCTCCATAGTCTGCACTGGTTTCTTGGTGCAGACATGGGCCTACTAGTGTCAGCTGGTGTGATGCTCTTGCCTGTTGAAATGGGTCCACTCAGTGGAGGTGTTCAGTGCATTTCAGCACCTAACTCTCCGTTGATTTCAAGGATCCAGAGTTCAAACCAGGCCACTTTGAACCCAACTTGCCATCACCCAGCATGCTGACAACATGGACTGTTGACTGCCTCTTCACAGCAGGTGGTGCTAACATTGTCTGCTCAGCAAAGCCACACCAGCAGGCTGTGGCCAGTAGTGCCGTAGTTCGTCCCATTCTTCGACCTCAGCAGACACTGCCAATGGACACTAACTCACTTTGCTATATTGAATGAGCTGCCAATAAAAGTTATCTTCTGAGAGCAGTTTCTGGCTTCACTTTTACTGCCGACCCAGCCATAATCATTCTCCGAGGTCACCCATACTCTACAGCCTGACAACCAGGCAGTCATCCTATCATCCTTGGTGTCTATGACAACACTTTAGCACGGCGAGTGCAACACTCTGTTTTTCATACTTGTGGTTTTTTTGCTTGTTCATTTCCTGTTGAATGTCTTCCTTTCATTGTAGGCATAGGCTTTTTAGTGGCTGAATCAATGGTGGAGACAGAAACAGTTCAGACCATATTAAATCATATTGTACTGAAACATTAGCAGCATTAAAAGAAGATGGGAGGGAACAATTCTCATATGTTATGTCAACACCCATCCTAGATACTACCAGTGCTGACTTGAGCTCCCATTTTCCTGGTAAAGGAAAGGCATTTGTGGATAACTTGTTAACAGTTGCTGGTATGGGATGTTGATCAGAGGAGCAATTTTACGTTTGGTAGGAGACACTAAGGCATATATAATGTTTAATAATGAGTTATGGAACACACCAGTGTGTGGGAGTCTAACGTTGGGGTTGTTACAGTGATAAAGAAGGAAGAACATCTGTAGGTATTACAGGGAAAGGTAAATGCTGTGTTGCAGGAGTTTATTGAGCATTTTGTAGACGTGATTAAAAAATTATATGTCCATACATATGAGTTAACAGAGTGATGACACTAACAGGGTCTTTCTGCAAGAGGTGAGCAGAGGGCTCTGGATGCATTTTTGTGAGGGCTTCCTTTTGACCGGAGAAAAATTATGAACAGAATTCCAAGAAAATTTGTGTGAAGCCATAGGAAGTGCAAGAGCACTGGAAGAAATAAACTCAGTGACTTGAGTCTGGTATAGGGGAACATTTCTGTGGAAGTCAGCTGTTACCACTGTGGCTGGTCAGGCTACACACAGCAAGAATGATGTCATCTGCAGTGTAAGAAATGTTGGCTAGTAGGGCATTGGAAACGAGACTGCAGACAGAAACCTAATAACGGACATGATAAAGGAACATGGGATGGGAACAGTAACCTTCTGTTAATAGCAATGGCGGCTTGAGGTTTGCCTAATAGCACTCCCAGTAAATATAAGTACACCTAAAGCGTGTAAAATGGCAAAATTTTGCTTAGATGGCTTAGTGGATAGAAAAGAACATAAAGTTTTTATTGGGAATAGGTTCATAGATGTGTGTGTGGAAAGTATGGATATCATGGAAAAACTCGGTTGGCAGGCAGGAAACTCTTGCTGAATCGTTATATTCTAAAAAGTTCAACGCAGTTCATCGTGAGAGCATTAGGGATGGCTGCTGGAGACTTTCAAACCAAGTCTCAGACTTTGCTTCTGAGCTGAGAGTTAGGAGCTGCTTTTTCATTTGGAGGCATCTCTCAATGATCCAGGATGGCTATAGATACCACTCCATCATGCAGTCTTCTTATCAAGTGCTCATCAGTGTTCAACATGATTACATTCATTACACCTAACTTCTAGGGTGCCATTTGGAATTTGAGCAGAGCAGCATCTGACCACATAGTAGTATTAAAATTATTTTCAGAGCTGGAGTAGATCTCTTCTCAGTGTATTGGAAAGGCTTTGGATGTTTTGAAGTATCTACATTTACATTCATTCTCTGCAAGATACTATGAAATGTATGAGAGGATATTTCTTTCCTCTTGTAACAGTTGTTAGGGCTTCTTCCCATTCCATTCATGTATGAAGCATGGGAAGAATGATTGCTTAAATGCCTCTATGTATGCTGTATTTAGTTTAATCTTCTCCTCATAATCCCTTTGGGAGAAATATATAAGTAATTGCAGTACATATCAAGATTCTTCATTTAAAGCTGGATTTTGAAACTTTTGCACAGATCACATCAGTGTGGAGGGTTCCTGTGTCAAAGAAGGGTGAGGGGCACCAGAATGGAAGCAATTTAAAATGAAAGAGAGAAAAGAAATAAACTTTTGATTATATTGTGACAGTACAGTGTATGTGAGGTCTCATCCTGACTGGACTCTAGGGGCACCTGCCCATCTGAGAGTTAATGAAATATGGAAATAGGAAAGGAAGAGAGGTAGTTCACATTCAGACTAGCCTGTGGCTGATTGTAGAGATCAGGGACAGAGACAGAGGCAGAGGTACGAGGCCATCTGCTCTACATGAGACCTGGAAATCAAGAGAGTGGCTCTGCTCCCTAAAACGCAGGCAGTGTGTAGAAAGATGTGCAGTATATTGCTGCATCCATTTTCAATTAGCTACCACAAGTAGTGGGTGGTGGTGGGATCACTCGTGGAAAAATTCCTGTAGTACTTGGTGTTACAGCTGCACCTTTTTTAGATTGAAGTCAGCTGACAGATATACCTGCTTGAAGGACGTCCCTCTAACTAAGGGCTCACCTTCAGAGGGCAACGTGTTTTCAAGTAGAGAAGAAATTAGCATATTTAATCAAAATATAAGTGGTATTAGAGATGAAGTTAGTGAACTGCTTATAGATGTTGACTGAAATTATTGGTATATTGGAGCACCACTTAAATAATTTGACAATTCAGAGGCTTCCTTTACCAGGATACAGATAAGCTGGCTGTTTCTCAAGGAGTTTCTTGTGGGGTGGGGGAGTAACTATGCACATAAAAAACAGCATTCCATTTGATTCCATAAATGTATCATGACACTGCACTGAACAGATATTTGAATGTTGTGCAGGGGCAGTTGAATTTAACTAAACTAAACTTCTAATTGTCATTGCTTATAGGTTCCTGATCTCTGACTTCGGAGCATTTCTGCTCAAGGTAGAGAGGGTTCTTGACTCACTTTATAGGAAGTATCAGAAATTAATTATATGAGGTGACTTCAGTATAAATTTTGTATATGATGGAGCAAGAAAAAGGATGTTGTTAGATCTCCTAAATTCATATGATCTGATGCAGACTGTATTTTTTCCAATTAGGGTGCAGGGGAACAGTAGCACAGCCATAGACATACTTTTATTCTTTCTTCATTACTAGATGGGCATTCTGTTAGTAAAAGGGTGACTGGCCTTTCAGACCACGATGTACAAATTTTAACACTAAAAGGCTTTTGTACTCAAAACAATGTCACATATAATTACAAACTATATAGGAACATTAATCCAACAGCAATAGAAAGTTTTTTAAACCTCATCAAGAAACAAGGTGGCAGGATGTTTATAGTGCCAAAAACATAGATGACAAATATAATGCTTTCCTTAACACATTTCTAATGCTCTTTGATGGTTGCTTTCCATTAGAATGTTCTAAATGGCGTACTAGCAGTAAAAGGCAGCCCGGGTGGCTGACTAGCGGGATAAGGATATCATGTAGAACAAAGCGGGAATTATATCAAAATGTTATTAGTAGTCACAATCAAGCCACAGTAACTCATTACAAACAGTAGTGTAAGGTGCTTAAAATGTTATTAGGAACAAAAAGAGTATGTGATAAGTAAATAGAATAGCAAATTCACAGGATAAAATTAAAGCCATATGGTCAGTTGTGAAGGAAGTGTCTTGTCAGCAGCATAAGGTCGACGATATAGTCAGTTTGTAGTAAAAGTATTTCTGTTACTGATAAATCAGATATATATATATATATATAGTATTTAACAATCTTTTCTGAGCATTGCTGGTGAATTAAATAAAAATTTAGTTCCTACAGGAAATAATATAATTATCTTGGCAAATGCATTTCCAAGGTTGATGTCTGAAATACTCCACTGTGATACAGACAAGGGGGAGATTGAGTCAATAATTAAATCACTGAAGACTGAGGATTCTAATGGATATAATAGAGTGCCTAGCAGAATATTAAAATACTGTGCTGCAAATGCTAGCCCTGTATGTAGCCATAATTGTAATTTTTCCTCTGGAATGGTCAGTTTCTTAAACGATTAAAGTACTCAGCAGCAAAGCCACTTTATAAAAAGGGAAAAAGGGATAATGTAGACAATTTTAGACCTATTTCTATGCCATCAGTGTTTGCTAAAGTTATTGAAAAGACTGCATTTATGTAAGGATAATTGATCATTTTATATCACACAATTTGCTATCAAAGTACAGGTCAGCTTTAGAAGTCGTTTAACAACTGAATATATTGTATTCTCTTTTCTCTATGAGGCACTGGATGGGTTAAATAAAAAGTTTTGAACACTAGGTATATTTTTCCATTTAACTAAAGCATTTGATTGTGATCACAAAATATTGCTCCAGAAGTTGGACCATTACAGAATACAGGGAGTAGCTCACAACTAGTTCATTTCTTATTTAGCAACTGACAGCAAAAGGTCATTATTCAAAGTGTTGAGAGTGGCTGTGATGTGAAGTCTGAGTGGGATACGGTCAAGTGGGGTTTGCCCTAGAGATCAGTGTTGG
Organism: Schistocerca piceifrons; assembly: GCF_021461385.2. NCBI lineage: Eukaryota > Metazoa > Arthropoda > Insecta > Orthoptera > Acrididae > Schistocerca > Schistocerca piceifrons. The sequence continues at coordinate 190,845,628 of NC_060142.1, read as the reverse complement.
GGCCAGTCCTGTTCCTAATTTATATAAATGGTATGCCCTCTAGTATTACGGGTAACTGTAAAATTCTCCTGCTTGCTAATGACACTAGCTTGGTAGTAAAGGATGTTGTGTGCATCATTGCCTTGGTTTCAAACAATGCAGCTCATGACATAAGTTCACAGCTTGTAGAAAATAAACTAATGCTAAATCACAGTAAGCCTCAGTTTTTACATTTTCTAGCGCACAATTCAACAAAACCTGATGTTTTAATTTCACAGAATGGGCATGTGATTAGTGAAACTGAACAGTTCAAATTCTAGGTGTTCATAGATAGTAAACTATTGTGAAAAGCCCACATTCAGGATCTTGTTCAAAGACTTAATGCTGCCATTTTTACTATTTGAACGGTATCTGAAGTGATTGATCGTTTGACACAAAAATTAGTCTACTTTGCTTATTTTCATTCACTTATGTTGTATGGTATTATATTTTGGGGTAACTCTTCCCATTTTAAAAGGATATTTTTGGCTCAGAAACAGGCAGTTCTGGCAATAAGTGGTGTAAGTTCACGAACCTCTTGTCGACCCCTGTTCACGTGTCTGGGTATTTTGACATTGGCCTCTCAATATATATATTACTTGTTAACAATATTAGCTTATTCAGAAGAGTAAGCAGCTTTCCCTCCATTAATACTTTGCAGAGATCATACCTGCATTTACACTGGACTTCCTTAACTCTTGAGCAGAAAGGTGCGCAGTATACTGCTGCATCCATTTACAATAAGCTACCACTAGAATTCAAAGATCTTAGCAGTAATATACACGTTCTTTCAAATCAAAACTAAAGAGTTTCTTCATGGGTCACTCCTTCTATTCTGACGAGGATTTCCTTGACAAAGTAAGCTGATTGTGTTTACTTAAACTTATGGCTTGACTTTTTTCAGGTTCATAAACATTTTATTTTTATCTGTTTTTTATGTTGTAATTTCATGTACTGGCATGTTCCATGAGCTTGGAGATTTGCACCTCAATTTGGTCCTACAGAACTTGATGTGGAAATAAAATAAATAACACATGATTCCTTTGTGATGCTTCCCTCTTGGGTAGCCAGTGGCTTGAGTGTATTAGTGCATTCAGCAGAAGGCTGAAAGCATACCTGGTCAGCAGCATTTACTGGAATGGACTACCTGTGTCCTGAAGAACAGGCTTCACTGCAGCTACATGCATTTAAGTAGAGTTTAAATTCTTAGTAAAGTATCAATGAATTATCCCAATAACCTGAACTTGCTGGGTGTTCTGCACAAACCTTTCAACTTCCACTTGGCCCACATTAGTGTGGGTTTGACCCTCATGAGGGCTTAACTCCTGGGAGGGATTCGTTACACTTGTTTGGTTTTAGAATTGTAAAAAGGGGCTTGTTGCTAAGAGTCACAATAATTTAGTTGATCACTGTTGTCAGAATGTATCATGATACTGTTTCAAAAAACTCTATTCAAAAGAAAATTTCACCAATTTCACAGTATTTCTTCAATATACATAAATTTTGGGGATTCAGTCATGTCAGAATACAAAATTTTTAATTTATTTAGAAATATTCTCATGTATTTATATATTATGGAACTATTCCCCTTCAAATACCAGAAATGTTTCGTAACTACACAAATTAGAAAACAAATGAGGTAATTATTACTTTCTGCACAAAATTTTATATCTATTGTGTAAAGCAGAAACAACCTGATTCTGTATCAATTTTTGGAGGAGCATACAGCAACAATAAAATGATAACCTGTGGGAATAAGATAAGTAGGTGCTATTTTAAGGAAAGATAGTTTGCAGTTTCAAATTAAGTTACTGCCCAATACTGTGTGTGTCTTCAGTGTCAAACAGCCCATGCTGTATAGAAAATATTGACTTCCATATACTCTTAAATTCTGACATAGTCTTATGTTCAGTTGTCATAAATTAATCCACCCTAATTTTAGTAAGCTATGTCACATTAATACTGGTCACCAGTGAAGGGAGACAAAATGTCTCTTAACACAGTGTTTAAAAACGAGAAGGATCACTGGGGTAACCATTATGACACTGAATTACAACCCTTGACATATATTAAAATCAGAATACTACTGTCTCATAAAATAGGGATGAATCCCATGACAAACAAAATCCAAAGTTATGATTTACTAATCAAGTATATGACTTGACTGATGTTTCACCCGCAGCTGACAACAATGTAAATACACAGGGGTACCACTATCTTATGACAGTTGAAATTATTGGGTAAGTATAAAAAATCAACAAACTGGGTGCAAGAAGAATAAAAGAAAAGCTCATTTCCAATGACAGAGTTTCAGTAGGGAGATGAATAAAATGCAGTAAGAAGAGGGATCAATGCCTCAGTAATCATGGCTGGAAAGATGAGAAAGTGAACTGGTGTGGCCAAGAGGATCTAGCATGAACTTCTCTTCCTCAGAAATAGGAAAAATAATGATCCCAGGACAACAGTTTTTAAGAACGGTTTACAAGAGGTGACATGAGATGAAATCCATAATGAACCAAATGCTAACATAAAATTAAACCTATTTCATGATGAAGTTATATCATTATTCAAGCCATCTAAAAAACCATGGATCACTAGAGGGATTAAAGTATCTTGTGAAAGGAAAAGGGAACTGTGCCATTGACAAAATAAAGTAGAGATTATACAATAGTTTCACACTACAAAAAATACTCAAAATTATTAAGAAAAGTTACAATGAATCAAAAAACATACCTATAATGTCAGAAATCATTAATTACAATGATAGACTTAATGCTATGTGGAATGTATGAAATCAGAGACAGGTCAATCGGCCTTAGAACATGATACCATTATTACTGAACTGAATGGAAGGGCTGTAAATGATGAGCCACCGGTAGAAATTGTATTTAAAAATCATTATAGCAAGGAGTATCAGGATGGACAGTTCTAGAGAAAAATCACAGCAGTACATTGAAAAAGTACTGTATATGAACGTATCAAAAACTTATCCTTTTGAAATCAAAAAAGTTATATATTCTCTCAAAAATAAAAGCTGAGCTGATTTTGATGGTGTTTCCCATAGAGTGCTAAAGATTTGTTCCCATATAATAAGCTCTGTCATAGCTGACATATGTCATGTGTACTAACTCAAGGTGCTTTTCCAGAGAGCCTGAAGTATGCTGTTATTAAATCTCTCTTTCAGAAAGATGGTAAGAGAGATGTCAATAACTACTGATCTGTTTCACTGCTGACATCATCTTCTGAAATTTTCAAGAAGGTGTTATATTCTAGAATAGTACCTCAATTGAGCAACAATAATATTCTCAGCAAATCACAGTTTGGTTTTCAGAAGAGTTGCTCTACTGAGAATACCAAATTTGCACATCAAAGGGCACTCCACCAATGATAAGTGTAACTCATGGTGAGGAAATAATAAATAGGGTGGAAACTTCAAAATTCTTAGGTGTCCATATTGATGAGAATTTGAATAGGGAAAAGGACATTTTGTAACTCCAAAAACAACTTCATTTAGTCAAATTTGCATTTATAGTCATGTAAATCTTAGGGAGAGGCAAATCAATAACTTGACATATTTTACATATTTTCATTCAATAGTTTCACATGGAATACTGTTTCAGGCTCAGTTGTCTTTAAGAATGAAAGGCTTCATTGTTCAAAAATGTGCTGTAAGAATATTATGTGGTACTCATGATCATCCTGTAGACATCTGTTTTAAGGACTTGGCATTCTAACTACTGTTTCACAGTATATTTATTCTGTCATGAAGTTTGTTGTAAATAATCCACTGTAGTTCAAAAGGAACAATGATACACATAATTACAATACCAAAGTGAAAAAATGACATTCATTAATCCATATTAAGCTTTCTGTTAGCACAAAAAGGGGTTCACAATGCTGCAACAAAAAATTTTGATAACTTACCTAGTGCTATAAAACATCTGATAGACTCACATCTGCATATTTAATAATAATAATTAAAAACCTATAAATGTTCATCATATAATCATATCTATAAATTAATTTGTAATGATAATGTAAAATGACTTGTTCTGCATAATTATGATTTATCATGCAGATGATCCATGGAACATGAAACTAAGTGCCTAAATATTCAAATGCAATGAACTTTAATCAACTGGCCTTAGATAAACTATGACTAATAACTTAAAAATGTTTAAAAATTCATTATAAGCAAATGTAAAATACAAAACTCTAAGAAAGAAAAACACATATACACAACTCTAGGTATATTGGTCCCTAAGTTCTAAGTAAGCACATGCCAAATGTCTCTTTTGTTTCTCATGGTAAAAGCTAATGCATTGTGATATGTAAAGATTATTCTTCAATCAGAAACATGCTAATCCATACACATTCCAATTTCCATTGATTTTCAAAAGTGTGGTCATCTTATGATTTTAAAAGTACATTTCTTAGAAACTGCATGACATATATATTTCTAATAGGGCACTTATAACACACATTACATGCACATAGAAAGTTTATACATGCACAGTATGCTGTCATTCTGTGTACAAGTCTCTCTTTTTCATTTTAACAAAGAAAGTAATATGGCTAAACAAAGTAAGTAATGTGCCCGTGCCCCCCCCCCCCCCCCCGCCCCCCCCCCCCCCTCACCATGAGCCAAGGACCTCGCCATTGGTGGGGAGGCACATTTGTCTGCCTCAGCGATACAGATAGCCGTACCGTAGGTGCAACCACAATGGAGGGGTATCTGTTGAGAGTCCAGACAAATGTGTGGTTCCTGAAGAGGGGCAGCAGCCTTTTCAGTAGTTGCAGGGGCAACAGTCTGGATGATTGACTGATCCGGCCTTACTGTGCTGGTACTGTGAATGGCTGAATGCAAGGGGAAACTACAGCCATAATTTTTCCCAAGGGCATGAAGCTTTACTGTATGGTTAAAGGATGATGGCATCCTCCGGGGGCAAAATATTCTGGAGGTAAAATAGTTCCCCATTCAGATCTCCGGGTGTGGACTACTCAGGAGGATGTTGTTATCAAGAGAAATAAAACTGGCGTTCTACCGATCAGAGAGTGGAATGTCAGATCCCTTAATTGGGCAGGTAGGTTAGAAAATTTAAAAAGGGAAATGGATAGGTTAAAGTTAGATATAATGAGAATTAGTGATGTTCAGTAGCAGGAGGAACAAGACTTCTGGTCAGGTGAATACAGGGCTATAATTACAAAATCAAATAGGATTAAGCAGGAGTAGGCTTAATAATGAATACGAATAGGAATGCAAGTAAGCTACTACAAACAGCAAAACGAAAATATTATTGTGGCCAAGATAGATATGAAGCCCACGCCTATCACAGTAGTACTAGTTTATATGCCAACTAGCTCTGCAGATGACAAAGAGATTGATGAAATGTATGATGAGATAACAGAAATTATTCAGGTAGTGAAGGGAGATGAAAATTTAATAGTCATGGGCGAGTGGAACTCAATAGTAGGAAAGGGAAGAGAAGGAAATGTAGTAGGTGAATATGGAATGTGGGAGTAAGGAATGAAAGAGGAAGCCGCCTGTTAGAATTTTGCACAGAGCATACCTTAATCGTAGCTAACACTTGGTTCAAGAATCATGAAAGAAAGTTGTACAAATGGAAGAAGCCTAGAGATACTAGAAGGTATCAGATATATTATATAATGGTAAGACAGAGATTCAGAAACCAGATTTTAAATTTCCAGGAGCAGATGTGGACTCTGACCACCATCTATTGGTTATGAACTGTAGAATAAAACTGAAGAAATTGCAAGAAGGTGGGAATTTGAGGAGATGGGACCTGGATAAACTGAAAGAACCAGAGGTTGTAGAGAGCTTCAGGGAGAGCATAAGGGAACAATTGACAAGAATGGGGGAAAGAAATACAGTAGAAGAAGAATGGGTAGCTTTGAGAGATGAAATAGTGAAGGTAGTAGAGGATAAAGTAGGTAAAAAGACGAGGGCTAGTAGAAAGCCTTGGGTAACAGAACAGATATTGAATTTAATTGATGATAGGAGAAAATATAAAAATGCATTAAATAAAGCAGGCAAAAGGAATACAAACGTCTCAAAAATGAGATCAACAGGAACTGCAAAATGGTTAAGCAGGGATGGCTAGAGGACAAAGGTAGGGATGTAGAGGCACATATCAATAGGCCTAAGATAGATACTGCCTACAGGAAAGTTAAAGAGACCTTTCGACAAAAGAGAACCACTTGCATGAATATCAAGAGCGCAGGTGGAAACCCAGTTCTAAGCAAAGAAGGGAAAGCAGAAAGGTGGAAGGAGTATATAGAGGGTCTATACAAGGGCAATATTCCTGAGGACAATATTATAGAAATGGAAGACAATGTAGATGAAGATGAAATAGGAGATATGATACTGTGTGCTGAGTTTGACATAGCACTGAAAGACCTAAGGTAAAAACAAGGCCCCAGGAGTAGACAACATTCCATTAGAACTACTGACAGCCTTGGGAGAGCCAGTCCTAACAAAACTCTACCATCTAGTGAGCAAGAGGTATGAGCCAGGTGAAATATTCTCAGACTTCAAGAAGAATATAATAATTCCAATCCCAAAAAAAGCAGGTGTTGACAGATGTGAAAATTACCGAACTATCAGTTTAATAAGACACGGCTGCAAAATACTAACATGAATTCTTTACAGACGAATGGAAAAACTGATAGAAACCAACCTCGGGGAAGATCAGTTTGGATTCTATAGAAATGTTGGATCACATGAGGCAATACTGATCCTGCGACTTATCTTAGAAAATAGATTAAGGAAAGGCAAACCTATGTTTCTAGCACTTGTAGACTTAGAGAAAGCCTTTAACAATGTTGACTGGAATACCCTCTGTCAAATTCTGAAGGTGGCATAGGTAAAATATGGGGAGCGAAAGGCTATTTACAATTTGCACAGAAACCAGATGGCAATTATAAGAGTCGAGGGGCACGAAAGGGAAGCAGTGGTTGGGAAGGGAGTGAGACAGGATTTTAGCCTATCCCTGATGTTATTCAATCTGTATACTGAGCAAGCAGTAAAGGAAACAAAAGAAAAATTTGGAGTAGGAATTCAAATCCAGGGAGAAGAAATAAAAACTTTGAGATTCACCGATGACATTGTAATTCTGTCAGAGACAGCAAAGGACCTGCAAGGGCAGCTGAACGGAATGGACAGTGTCTTGAAAGGAGGATATAAGATGAACATCAACAAAAGCAAAATGAGGATAGTGGAATGTAGTTGAATTAAATTGGGTGATGCTGTGGGAATTAGATTAGGGAATGAGATACTAAAGTAGTAAATGAATTTTGCTATTTGGGGAGCAAAATAACATTATGATCAAAGTAGAGATGATATAAAATGTAGACTGGCAGTGGCAAGGAAAGCGTTTCTGAAGAAGAAAAATTTGTTCACATCGAGTATAGATTTAAGTGTCAGGAAGTCGTTTCTGAAAGTATTTGTATGGAGTGTAGCCATGTAAGGAAGTGGAACATGGATGATAAATAGTTTAGACAAGAAGAGAATAGAAGCTTTTGAAATGTGGTGCTACAGAAGAATGCTGAAGATTAGGTGGCTAGATCACATAACTAATGAGGAGATACTGAATAGAGTAGGAGAGAAGAGAATTTTGTAGCGAAACTTGACTAGAAGAAGGGATCGGTTGGTAGGGCATGTTCTGAGGCACCATGGGATCACCAAATTAGTATTGGAGGGCAGCGTGGAGGGTAAAAATCGTAGAGGGAGACCAAGAGAAGAATACACTAAACAGATTCAGAAGGGTGTAGGTTGCAGTAGGTACTGGGAGATGAAGAAGCTTGCACAGGATAGAGTAGCATGGAGAGCTGCATCAAACCAGTTAGGTTCAGTGCTTAAGGTATCCTAATGGTAGCGGGTCTGATAACTGTACTAGAGGGAGATAAGTGGTATCCTAATAATGCTTCACATCCTTCAACTGATCGCTCCCAACTCCATATAAAAATATATCATGTGGCCCACTATAATTGTCAATAATGCACAGACTGTGTAAAAGGTAATAGAATGCTAGTGCACACAACAAAAAACTAAAAATATTTCTGGTGTCTCTGAATGAAGTACTGAAGTGACAAAATTAAAAACAAAACCTTCAAAATTCTCATCCAAAGTATTTTCAAGGCTACTTTAGTTTACTCTCATGGTATTCCTACAAATGCCACACTCCACAAAATGAAGTAGTTCCCTATAATGCACACACTACATATGAACTAGGTCACATGAAACAGGACTCAAACTCCCTTCTAGATCCAGGTGGATGGGCCACATCAGAGACACAACTGTTTATTACTTCCAGTTAAAAGAATGGTCATAATTAGCAGTTCATTACATGAAATGATACAAAATGAAGTAGTAAATGAATAATCCATAAAATAGTACAATATTTAAGACAAGTAATTACCATACATGGTGTGAGAAATACTAATCAGCTCTGAAAGCTGTTCTTTAACAGGACTGCTCTATAAAACTAGTACAGTTGTAGGAAACCTTACTATGAGTTTGCTTTCTTATGTTATGTTACAATAGATTATTTAAACAGTGTTATGAAAAGGATAGACTATTGTTCACATATAGGGCAGAAATTAAGTTGGAGAGAGGTGCAACAAAAATACTGCTTTACATTTGAGCTTCCAGACAAAATGCCTGAACCCCCCACCACACACACACACACACATCCCCAGTGCACATAGCAGCCCTACCCTGTCCCCACTACATCCCTGTGTGCTCCTACAAGCAGAAGCAGCACTGCACCTTCCCCCTGACTAACCTGCTAACCATCCTCCTCATGTCTCCAGCCTGCTCCTTAACCTCACCACCCACAGGTTGCTTCTTCGATCAGGGGCAGTTGCGATACGCAGTCCAGCTTCAACGCCCATAGACAAATGTCATGTGTGTGAGTTGTGCTTTTGAGTGTGTGTGTGTGTTTTTTTTATGCTTTGGGAGGAGTCCTTTCACAGAAAAGCTCAAATGTATAGCAATACTTTTGTTGTGCATGCCTGTGACTCAGTGTCTCCTCTATATGATGAGTAGCAACCTGCTCTTTTTGTGATACTATCCTTATTCCATCCTGGATTTGCATTGTGTGATAAATTATTTAGAAACAGATTTCATTAGCATCACTTGTAAAAAATACTGAATATAAACAGTGTGTTATTAGGTTTCTGATATCAGTTTATGATTTTACCTGTACTGATACTGTGCCATCATAGTAGTGAAGACAGAATAATGATATGGTGGCAGAAAATCTAGAATAACTGACTGATATTGTTTAAACAGTGAACTTTCTCTATATTTCTTTATGGCACAGGAAATCACCAAATGAATGAATTTCCTTATCATCCTAAAAGATTTCTTTGTATCATATGTTGAAAACAAGTTTAACACTTTACATAAGAAATCCATAAACAGCATGTCATCAGACTTTGAAATTGAACATAGGAGAAAGGCAAAGAATGCACCAAGCTTTCCACTTTCCATAAAGTATTGAAAGACTGTGTTTGGAACTTGTCTAAGTATTGCACAGGCACACATGCAGCATATTTACAAACAGCAAACAGACGAGAAGTAGCCATGTTGGTGGCTTGGTGAGAAGCGAGCATTGAAAAATGTAAAGGCTGCAGGGTAAGGCTTGCAGGTTGGGGATACCTCTTGTGGCATAAGACATTGACTCCACATGAGGCATAGAGAGAGGAGGGATGGACACTGTGAGGTTGTGAGGAGAGGGGAAAAGACATGGAATGCAGTGGTGTGGTCGATGGGGAAGGTGGGGTAATAAGGGGCATGGGAAGTGGGGTGGGTGTTGCACCCAGTGTGCTACAGATGTGCGTGTGCTGGCCAAACTGGCCTTGAAGATTATATACACTTGTAAGTGCACATCTTAACACTAAGTAATCAACAACTGACAGATTGACACCAATTTTGTACTTGAATTAAAGACTTTTAACTATTATATGACAGAAGGCCTAAAAGATATTATTTTTTATGTGAAGAAAGATCAAACACTGACGCCAGTTCTAACAGGCATACTCAAAAACTAGGGTAAGACAAAGAAAAGCAGCTTTAGCACTGGAAAACAAATAATAGAAAAGTGTAATTCAGAAGGCAAGCAAGGATTTTGTATCAATTTGTAATGACAGAAATGAGGTTAGAGAGTGCATCTCTAGAATTTCAGCAAACAAAGCTTCAGAAACATTGGCCACCCATTTTAGGAATCTAGCATCTGCATAGAAGCCACATCAGAGTTGTGTCGGGACAACACACACTCTGATATGAAAGGAACAGGAGTGTGATACAAAATATTACAATTTGGTTTTCAGATACCGGTTAAAATAAGTAGGCAATGAAAGAGTATATTTTGATTAACAGGACACAAGTACAGAGAAGCTTTTCCAAAAATGAATAAGAGAAACTGTTCATTTGGAGATCACAGCAGACAGAACAATTAAAGATGTGCATATTTTTAATTGCTCACTTAGTACAGTACTGATACCACAATTCTTCGGCACGTCTGTATAATTCAGATAGGTTAATGAAAGAAAACGGCACTTTGTCTGAATGAGTGTATTGTTGAACACCAAAAGCCTGCATTCTTATTGACCCATATAAATTTTTAGCTAGTGAAATATTATAACTTAAAACACATGCAGTAAACAAAGGGCCTCTCAGTGGAAATGATACTGGTCTCCACAAGCTCACCAATATTTGTAAACATATAAAACCTGTAAAAAAAGGGAACATCTAGATAAGTCTGCTGACTTACAAAAGTTCTGTCCGATAATTTCTTAACCTTATCAGTTACTAATTGGGTATTGTACAAAAATTTAAGTTCCAGAACATTTACATCCAATGGCATAGAAAATATACAACAATATAATTGAATCAAGAGGAGCAGAGTGCAATTTAGTGGCATCAATGCATAATCAGCATTCAAATTAATGAAATGGGTAGCCACATTAATTAAAATACCATCATTCAATGAGGCTATTGACATACGTGTTGACTTAAGGTACGTGATAGAACGGATATTAAACACTGCATTGGAAACTCACTATGCTCAACTAGTAAGTTACTCAGCTGATCTTTGCTGTCATCTATGCATATCAATGGAAAGTAATTCCCTTTATAATATTCAATACAAGTCGACACATCACCTGAAAATGTGTAGTAGTGGAGGCACTCTCGATAGCAAATGCCATGTTACACTCATTACTCATTAACATTCAGAGCTGCTTGTTTGTTCAGAAGTTCAGCATTCCATTCTGACAAGTTTGGCTCAGGTAGCAATCAGCACAATGTCGCTTTTATGCATAACAGATGGTAAATTGTGTGCCAACTTCAACTTTACCTATATCAGCATTAGTACACATCACCTATTGAATCTTTCATAAGACACATTATAGCTGCAAGCATTGCATTCAGCAGTGTGGACAGGTATACTGAATATTAAGAGGCACAAAGAAAGACTGCTGCAGCAGGGACTTGTATCCTCATCTTTGCATTAATCATTTCCACATTAATTAATTATTTTCCCAGTTGCATCATGTCAGTTAGTAGTCCACTCAGTACAAGGGCACTTCATCCTCATTATATGTGTTGAATTAACCAGTTTGCAGGCAACTGCCACTTATGCAGAAAGAATATAAATGGAAAACAGTAACTGAACCAATAAAGGACAGAAGGGAAATATCAAATCTTTTAGTCCCACACAAGAAAGAAAATATGTAAGCCCTACTTTCAGAGAAGAACAGAGAGAGAAAGGGTATCCAAGACACAGAAGGTAGAGGGAAGAGAACTGAATGCTTGTCGGTCACACAGGATCCTGGTGGTTTCAGCACGGCAGGTGCTAATCAAACTTGACAAATGTATGGGCAACTAAGGCCTAAAATCAGCTAATCTCACTATAAATCTGATAGTCACTGCCAGGATTGAGAAACTTAATAGTTCATGGTTTTTCCGTCAGAGCCTAGATGCTAATGTTGCATCTGTATCTTGCTCTAAAACAAAATAACACTCCCACTAATGTTTAAAGAGGCAGTGTGCCAATGGTTTTACATCTTTGCTAGATACTGTTTCTGGACAGAAAGGGTTTGCATGGTCCCTAAAGCCCTCTTGTCTGATTCCAGCAAGATGCCCTTAGGCCATGAGCAACTGGGACACTCTGTGGTCCTGAACCACATCTTGCTAGTCACAAGTTCCTAGAAATTAACTGAAAGCACTATTCAAAAATCATAAAAGTGTAATTTCCTATACTGCTGTAGACCACAACTATTTTTAAGAATTACTACAAAAAATAGCAGCTCAATCATAGTAACAGATGAACTGTAAGCAGCCAGCAAGTGCCAAAACAACAGCATGCCAGTTGCATTATTATTTATACACTGTGAGGTAAATCAGACTCATACCACAATCATGCCCATGCAGAGGTTAAGTCAGCGGCTCTTGCAGAATGAGCCAAGCAGTTTCTTCATCACCAGGCCACCAATTTGTTGTTGCAAACATGGCTGGAAGCAGTGAATCAGCACAACTGGTGAGCTCCTAACCCGAATATATAACTGTCAATTTCAGTAAAGGTACCAGCAGTCTGACAGCAATTACTATGTTGAGAGGGGTACACCAGGTGCTGGAATAATACAGCACAGCAAACAGGTGCCACAAGTAAGGGCCTCCACTGCTGCACAATCTTCTATCCTAAGATTCTCTTGGTGCCTCTCCATTGGTGGCCTGCCTCCAGACTCACTCCAGAAGCAGCTAGACACCTGCCCTGGTGTGCAGCAGACATGACTGGAGTGGTATAGCCACTCACCTTTTTGCATTGGTATTGGTGCTCTGGTGCTATGCATCATCACTCACCGGAGCAAGATCCACCACTGGTGCACTTTAACCCCTGCAAGTATTCCAGCAGTCTTCTGCATCACTATTGGGTCTTACAAGCAGCCATGCAGTGACTGACTGGGACATGCTACTGACATCAACATTCCTTGGTGCAGACATAATGGCCTACCAGTTGACAACTCGCTTCACACAATACACTGTTTTCAGCATGTGTGGGGTGGGTGCAGTTTTTTTTATTTTGTATCACGGAAAGTCAATGGGTGGGTCTTTTGCCAAATGTTTAATTTCTTTTTAGCAAAGGGTGTAGTTCATTATCTTGTAGTAAATAATGTGTTAACTATGTGTAGTGTTATGATGATGTTACAGTTAAGTGCCCTTCTTGTAATTTGATCTTGTTTCACACTTTGGTTGTGTTTAGTGAACAGAGTTTTCTCAATGTCCAAGTCATAGAACTGTAAGAAGTGCATGTTAGACTACGCTGGTTGAAAAATGCAGTGATGTTGAGCAAGGAATATGGCTAAGTATGTAAGAATGCAAAGCTGTGAGAAGTGTTGGGGTAGTAGAACGTTTAAGTGTCCTTTTCATTTGTGTCTGTGTAACTGATAAAGAGTAATCATGTAATGGACAGTACTGCAGAGAACAGGGTTTTCAGTGCCACAGGGGGCTACCCCAGATAAGGCACTGAAAATTGTAGCAGTCAAAGTAAATAAGATACAAGCAGGCAACGTAAAATTGTGTAAGAGGCTGGAAGCCTTTTGGACTAAGGAGAATCAAATAGCTTTTCACAATTATCTGGAGAATGAGGAGTATCTGTGGAAAAGACTTGAAGAAACAAGGAATGTGGTAAGGAAGGACAACAGCAGAAGACAGGAAGCAGAGAGGAGGGAGAAGGAAAAATTTGAAAGTGAGGGAACAGGCCTGTGTCTAGTTTACCTGTGCCTGCAATACAGTCAACTACTGTTGGTGTAGTTAATCTTTTCAGTAGTGTGAGAAATAGGACAAAATTTGATGACTGGTGGGACAATCTCTTGACTGAGAAGATTGAGATAGTTAATGAAGAGGACACTGGCACTGTGAAAATTCCTGTGTACACAATCCATGGAGTACTAACATTTTTGATGTTAAGGGTTTGACATAGAAGAATCAACTTTGAGTTCATGGAATTGGGGAGCCTGAAGTAGCTGTACTGCAAGACATTGTAAGTGTGTGGATAGTGTCATAGATTATTCAAATGCAGTAGTATCTATCCTATCGGATAATAATGGATGTTGCTGAGAACCATGGAGCCTGGACCAAATGCACTGGGAAGTACATGTGCCACTGATTTTCAGGCCATGCAGAGTAGAAGTGCAGATGATGATGTTGCTGTAGATACTATGGATAATGCACAGAAAGCTGTTGAGGATGATAGTTAGCTGCAGCTGCTAGTTGTGTTGCAGATGTTGTGGAGGAAATGGTGCAGATGGATGGTTTCCATCAGAAGTAGGGTAAGGAAAGGAAGAGGAGACATATGTGTAAATTTAATAAATGGTTCAACAGGGCTGAACCTTGTGAGGAGTGGATGATGGAGGTTCAGAATGTTGCAGTAGTGTGAGCACTGGGTCACAGCCATGCACAGCAAGCTGCATTCTGTAAGCTGATTACAACATAGAGGCAGTTTAATATCCATGATGGGTGTAAAATGAGTGAAGGGTACAAGGCAAACCTGAATTCGAACTTTCTTCTCAAACATCACACGAAAATTAACGTTCAGAAATGCGCAGAGAAACTTCAATGGAAAGAATTCTAGTTATGGAAACTGTTGCCAGTGGAGTACTGTTGTAAGGTGCATCTACCCTAAGGGAAAAGACAACTAAGCAGCAAATAAAATTGCTAGGGCTTAATTTGTATGACATACTGCCACTAGGCAATAGGAAGTTGCTGAGAGAAATTAAGTCTGTGAGAAGTACTATGGTGTGGAAGATAAGTGGACATATTGTGAATGGTAGTGCCTTACACAGTTCGAATCCTGCCTCAGGCATGGATGTGTGTGCTGTCCTTAGGTTAGTTCAGTTTAAGTAGTTCTAAGTTCTACCGGACTGATGACCTCAGAAGTTAAGTCCCATAGTGCTCAGAGCCATTTGAATCTTACACAGTTCATGTGTGATGATAGGTTTGGGAATCATTTCCTAACAGGGCATTAGGGGAACTAGTGGATGAATAAAAGAAATACAAAGCTTAAGTGTTTGATGTAGATAGATCTCTGCTGTTAACAAGGATTTGTTCAGGACAGTTTACTAAGATACGCTGAGCTTCTCAGTATCATTATTAGTTCATAATTAAAAGTAAAATCATAATTATTGTGTGCATAAACACTGCAATGTGAATAGTATTAAAAATGTGTTTTCTAGTATTTAAGATGTTATAAGTCCAAGATGGCCGACAAGTGAGATCACAGGTATTTTCTTTGTTAGATTAGATTAGATTAGATTAGTACTTGTTCCATAGATCATGAATACGACACTTCGTAATCATGTGGAATGTGTCAGGTTAATAAAAGGTGTCTATCCAAGATATTACATTACACTTAACATTTCATTTTTTGGGTGGGGGGTGGGGAAATTACCCACTTACTATATCCAAAAATTCATCTAGTGAATAGAAGGAGATGACATTCAGAAATTCTTTTGATTTCCTTTTAAATGCTATATGGCTATCTGTCACACTTTTGATGCTATTAGGTAAGTGACCAAAGACTTTTGTGGCAGCATAATTTACCCCATTCCGAGCCAAAGTTAGATTTAACCTTGAGTAGTGAAGATCATCCTTCCTCCTAGTGTTGTAGCCATGTACACTGCTATTACTTTTGAATTTGTTCATATTGTTAATAACAAATTTCATAAGTGAATATATATATTGTGAGGCTACAGTGAAGATCCCTAGCTCTTTAAATAAGTGTCTGCAGGATGATCTTGGATGAGCTCCAGCAATTATTCTGATTACATGCTTTTGTGCAATGAACACTCTTTTACTCAATGATGAGTTACTCCAGAATATGATGCCATACAAAAGCAGAGAATGAAAGTAGGCGTGGTAAGCTAATTTACTGAGATGTACATTGCCAAAATTTTCAGTGATGACACACAAGGTACAAACTGGATCGTTATGCACGAAGTTTATATTGTTGCCATCTTTTGCCGTTTGACTGGAAGTGCTTCGATATGATGATGGCTGCTCATCAAAGAGCTCATCTTAGCAATACATCAGCTAGACAAGTAAAGAAATTTGAGCGTCTTGCAGCTGTGCAAAGGTCAAAGTCATCGTACGAAACAGCACACACTGTCATCAACCTGTCAGGCAAGAACCTGGTCAAAGGAGCGATCTCAGGCCTTAATAAAGGTTTGAATTTTGCTCCTACACCACGTACTATACCCATCGTGGATTTTATCAGTGCTGAACTCAGACATTTCGGCAGATCTTCAGTGTGTTTTTTCCAGTTCAACCCCTCATCAATGAATACACCTAGAAATTTTGAATATTCAACCTTAGCTACTGATTTCTAATTGAAGTCTATATTTATTAATGGTGTCATCCAATTTACTGTATGGAACTGTATATACTGTGTTTTGTCAAAATTTAATGGGAGCCCATTTGAAGAGAACCACTTAATATGGGAATGAAGTTTTTGACGATGGCACTTATATATAAAACATTCTCAGTATTCTTGCCACGTCAGTTCTGTATAAAATCTCGAGCTTTTGACGATTACCTCCATCGTCTTCGTCAGGAGCTGACTGTCTCCACTGCTACTGTAGTAGCCTCTATATAGCCCGAAGGCGGCTTCTGATTGGTCAGCTTATGATTGTTCAGCGATTACATACTGCTGTCGCAGATGGTGTCACTGTGTGCGCCGGTGGTACCATCGCTTCCGTTTGAACATAAACATGTGAAGAACGTCTCTGCTGCTTCTGTGTATCAAGCAATCGTTTCCATGCACAGCTCAGATGATATCTGCTATCGTGGTTAAACTTCTTTTGGCTCATTCTTATTTCAACAGCCTCCTTAATAACAGAATCCCAGTATGTGGAGGCATGGGACAGAATTTTAGTTTCATCAAACAATATTTTATGTTTGTTCATGAGGCTGTGCTCCAAAATTGATGATTTCTCCTGTTCTCCATTTTTAATATGGCGTTGGTGTTCTGCACAGCAGTCGGAAACTGTATGAATCGTCTGACCTATATAATTGCTTCCACACTCACAGGGTATATTATGAATGCCAGGGACCCTGAGGCCGAGATTGTCCTTAACAGGGTGCATCATCTCCTTAATTTTCTTAGGAGGACGAAAAATCGGTCTTATACCTCGTATACGCAGGATTCTTCCTATTTTGCTGGAAATTGCACCACAAAAAGGAAGAACCGCAAACGGTGTTTCATCCTGTGAGGTTGCAGCATTTTCACATTTTCTTCTTTTGGAGAATGCTGCCTTTATATCATGTGCACCATAGCCATTCTTTTGGAACACGTTCTTCAGATGGTTAATCTCGGACCTTAAGTGGTCCTTATCAGAAACAGTTTTGGCTCTGTATACCAATGTGTTCAAAATGGCTCTCTTCTGAGCAGGATGATGGAAACTCTGTGCATTCAGGCAAAAATCGGTATGCGTCGGCTTACGGTATACAGAGTGCCCAAGATGCCTGTTCGCCTGTTGTTGTACTAAAACATCTAAGAAAGGCAGTTGCCTTCTTTCTCCATCTCGACAGTGAACTGGATGTTTGAATGTAAGCTGTTCATGTGTTCCATGAATTGTTCAAGAGCTTCTATGCCATGTGGCCAGATCATAAATGTATCCTCAACGTAATGATAAAATAAGGATGGATGGAGGGGAGCCAAATTTAATGCACATTCTTCAAAATTCTCCATAAAAAAGTTAGCCAATGATGGAGACAATGGAGAGCCCATTGCCATACCGTCTGTCATTTCATACAATTTGTTACCATACAAGAAGGAAGTAGGTGGTCATCATCATGTGCCGGAACAACTTAATAGTTTCAGGAGGAAAAATATCCGCCAGTATTTTCAAAGTGTCCTCCATAGGAACTTTTGTAAACAGTGATACCACATCCAGGCTGACTAAAATGTCATTGGACCAACTCTAATCTCTTTGATTTTCTCAGTGAACATCTGGGAGTTTTTGATGTGATGTTCACACTAGCTGACTATAGGAGTCATCAACTTTGTTAGGTATTTGGCCAGCTTACAAGTTGAAGAACCAATTGCACTGACAATAGGTCTCATGGGAGCATTATCCTTGTGGATCTTTGGAAGTCCATACAACTTGGGCTGTCTAGGAGCATGGACTCTGAGATTTTTTGTAACATCATCTGGCAGCCCAGAATTCTTCAGTAACTTCATGGTATTTCTGCTCTACGTCAATGCTGGGTCCTGTTTAAGACATTTATATGTACTGTCCTCCAACAGTTATGTCACTTTTCTATGATATTCGGTAGTATTAAGGACCATGGTGGCATTTCCTTTGTCAGCTGGTAATATGACAAGATCTTCATCCTTCCTAAGTAAATGGAGCCCCTCCCTCTCCTCTCTACTGATATTAGATCTGGGAGGCTTAGCTGAGGCCAAAAAGCGACTGGTAACAAGTCTCACTTCATCGGCGCCATCCTGTGCAAGATGCCGCACAGCCTGTTCTACTCCACTGATAAAATCCACGATGGGTATAGTACGTGGTGTAGGAGCAAAATTCAAACCTTTATTAAGGGCTGAGATGGCTCCTTTGACCAGGTTCTTGCCTGAAAGGTTGATGACAGTGTGTGCTGTTTCATACGATGACTTTGACCTTTGCACAGCTGCAAGATGCTCAAATTTCTTTACTTGTCTAGCTGATGTATTGCTAAGATGAGCTCTTTGATGAGCAGCCGTCATCATATCAAAGCACTTCCAGTCAAACGGCAAAAGATGGCAACAATATAAACTTCGTGCATAACGATCCAGTTTGTACCTTGTGTGTCATAACCTTTCTCTGACAATCACCCGGCTTGTCTTCTGTAATATATTCTTCATTCCAACCGACTTGATATGGTGTTTAACCCCAGCAAACTTAGGCACAATCTCCTTATCGTGACAGTGTTGCAGAAATGCCAAATTACTCAGCAACTGTGCATATTTGATGCACAGCTTCTCCAGTTGACGAACCTGGTGTGCTATGTCCTCCCCATAGAGGAAAGTAATATGGGAATGAAGTTTTTCGTGATGGCACTTATATATAAAATGTTCTCGGTATTCTTGCCACATCAGTTCTGGATAAAATCTTGAGCTTTCAATGATTACCTCCATTGTCTCTGCATAATAAGTTATTGTCTTTTATTGTGAAGGTACTGTTCAGTTTTCGATATATGTAGAGCAAAATGAGTATTTCGTATGCCACACCTTTTAGGTAAAGACATGATTAAACAAAAGAAGAGGGGTGAAACTGCTGAAAAGTGGAGTGCCCTTAAATATGTAAATAAACTGATGATTGTCTACAAAATAATATAAGATATTTAGTTTTATGTATTTTAATACTGTAACTTTATAAATGCATGATGGCCATGTTTAGAAATAATATATTTGACTGATGTAGTGTCACGTGACCGGACACAGGTCAGGGGACGAAGGTCGAGGTCTTTTGATCATGGTCCGTCGATGCGGTAAGGTCGGTGCAGCTAAGAGCCACCAACATAGTATCACGTGGCCATCAGTTTGTTTTGTGGATGTGATTTAATAAAATAAAAATGTTCTCATTCTAAACTGTTGTCAGTGTAAATCATTTGTGAACGATTGTGATTTAGACAAATACTTGAATTCATTCACTGCTGTTCTTAGGCTGGCTATTTACTCAATATGGTGTGTGAATGCAACTGTGCACAACCAAAACCTTTTTGCAGACAAGTCATGATAAAAGGTTGTGTACAAGCCCGAGTGAAGTTGCAAGTTGGAGGAAGCAATGAAGGAACTCATACGGATAAAGGGAGATAGGGGCAAGGAGGAGGGTGGTTGGGAACTGGCAGCTGGTAGGAGGATAGGAAGAAAGAGAACATGATCTGACAGTTTTATCATCAACACAAAAAACAGGCATCTACCACTGATAGAGTTAAGTGGAGAGGAACCTCAGGTAGAATGGGGAGCAGGAAATGTGCAGCACACTTCAACTAAGGCCAAGAAGACTAGGAATGTACAAAGTCTTAGGAAGAAGAAAGTGCTGCTGCTAGGTAGTAGGCCCTCAGTTACAGGAAAGTTTAGGGGCAGCATACCAGACCACCAGTATCTTCAAGCCAAATGCAGGGCTAAGTCATGTGATAGAGGACCTAGGGTATTTATGTGAAGACTTTACAAAAGAGGACCATGTAGTGATAGTGGCTAGGGTGGGAAACAGTTTGGACAGGCATGGAGCATATGACATAGGTGGTGACCTGGACGAGATAGCTTCCCTGACTCAGGGCACCAACATATACTTTGTTGAGCTGTTCCGGCATCATGATCGACCAAACCTAGATGGAGTTGTGAGGTGAATCAATGTGGTGTTAGGGATGGCTCTGAGGGCAGCCAACTTTGCTCATGTTTCTCTGGTGCCTGTCGGGACTATCAACAGATGGGGTTTCACTAGGCATGGCTTACAGGACTGGGAAGGGAAGATTGGTGCAGCTGATTCATGAAAGTATAGGGGGTGGATCTTGGGCCACACATGGTCAAATACCTGTTGTCATAGGTAGGAAAAGTAGGTATTTTTTAGGATAAATCCAGATAACAGGTTCCCCTGCCTAGAGAGTATCTCCAGCACTTTAAAAAATACTGAAACAATCACTCACATGACAGATTTTAACACTTCAAACATCACATATACCAGATGTCACAAAGAAAAACAAACCATTGGAAAGAGTAACATGGGGCTTTTCACAGACTTAACAATCCTCCACCAAAATATGCAATCAATAAAAAATAAAATACAACTATTAGAAGTTGAGCTTCAGTCTTTGAACTGCACAGTAGTTTGTATTATTGAGCACTGGTGTAGAGACACAGAAATCCAACATGTAGTATTATCATCATATGAAAAGGCAAACTCTTATTGCAGAACTACTTCAAGGGGTGGAGGATCATGCATTTATATCAGAAAAGGAACACAGTTCAAATCAAGACATGACCTCAGTACAGTAAGTGAAAACAAACACATTGAAATATCAGCTATTGAATTAACAGGGCTTGATATCACCAAGAAATTAATCGTATTGTGTGTGTATAGATTTACCGGAAGTAGTGTGGACACTTTTTTCAGTAAATTAACAGAAGTTCTAGGTAAAGTCTCAAGTACAAAGGTCAACATAATTCTGTGTGGGAACATTAACATCAACACTAATATCATAAATGAATCCAGCAGCACCCTCATAAACATCCTTCAAAGCTTTGGCATGTTGCTATTGGTTAATAGTGCAACAAGGGTTACCACAACAACTTCATCAGTAACTGACCATGTGGCCAAAAATATGGACAGGGAAAAATGTGATGTAGCTGTAAAAGATCTCAGACTATCAGACCATCTCTATCAAATAACAACAGTAAAGTCAAGTAACAAATCATTCCCTAAACTAAGAGCCTACAAATGACATCTATCAGAAATCAAAATAAAAGATTTTTCAAAAGAACTAGAAAAACAAAGCTAGGATGATGAGTATAAGGAAACAAATGTGAATATGAAATTCTCTAAATTCTCCACAGTGTTTAAATTGAACTTCAAAAAAGCATTTCCAAAAGTATGCATGTCTTTATCAACATCTCACAAAATCAGATGGATAACAGCAGGTATTATGAAGTCCTCCCAAACACTTAAACACCTCTGTTCCATGAAAAAGATTCACAATGATCCAGAATTCTTAAATTTCTATCATAGATACAAAAAGATCTATAGGAAGGTGCTGATTGCTACAAAAAGCCGTTTAATGACAAAATAATATATAATGCTGAGAATAAAAGCAAAGCAGTCTGGGATGTTACAAAAAAGGAAATGGGGAGAGGCAAAAAAATGCAGAGTAACATACTGTTAAGGTAGGGGGATAAAGTAAAAAATGATTCACAGCACTTAGAAAACTATGTAAATGAGCATTTTTCAAGTATTGCAGGGAAATGACAGCAAAAATTCCCCCAAACAAATATAACACCTGTAAATAACATTGCACCGAATACAATGATGTTACTTCCAACTACAGAGAATGAAGACAGTAAAACAATTCAGAAACTAAAAAATAAAAAGTCAGTAGACTTAGATAAAGTACTAATGTGTGTACTGAAACAATGTGTAGGGATTATACAAGGCCCCTTAACAAATATAATAAATGAATCCTTCACATCAGAGACATTTCTAGAGCAGTTAAAACAGGCAAGAGTTGTGCCTTTGCTTGAGAAAGGTAATGCAGAAGACATAGAAAATTACTGGCCCATTTCCATGCTGTCAGCATTCTCAAAAATAATAGAAGCAATTATGAAAGACAGATTAATGAATTACCTCAATAAATATAATCATTTAAGCGAATCACAGTTTGGTTTCCGAAGTGGCAAAAATATGGAGTCAGCCACAGTAGAATTCACAAAAGTTGTACTTGATGCTCTTGATAAAGATGAATACGTTGCAGGCATATTTTTGGATCTTTCTAAGGCGTTTGATAAAGTCAACCACAAGATTCTATTAAATAAATTAGAAGCATTAGGAATAAGAGGGGCAGCTAACTACTTGTTTCGATCATTCCTAACTGACAGGGTACAAAGAGTAGAGATAACACATACTTCAAATAGATCCAAACATTTAGTAAAACACTTATCAGAACCAAAATACATTAATATAGGGGTTCCGCAAGGTAGCATATTAGGACCAATACTGTTCCTGATGTTCATCAATGACTTTCCCAGTAGTGTTACTCATGGTGAAAAAATCCGCTTCAGCAATATTATAGTCACTGAGGAAACAAGAGAACTCCTTGCTGAGAAAACAAATGAAGCTCTCAAGGAAGTTTATGATTGGTCAATAAGTAATAAAGTGACATTGAACATAAAGAAAACTAATGCCATGAATTTCAGTTTGAAGAGGAAAAATGACAATGTTAAATTAAATGTAGATGCCACCTCTATAGAGTGTGTAACAAATGCAAAATTTCTAGGAATGAATATTGATTCTCAGTTGAAGTGATGTGAATGCACAAAGGTACTTGCAAATAGAATGTCATCAGCATGTTATGCCCTTAGAATCCTATCATCAGTGTGTAACGTGCAGTGTCTTTTAGTTACATATTATTCATATGTACACTCAATTCTTAGCTATGGAATTCTTTTTTGGGGAACAAATGCACAAAATATGAACACAATTTTCAAACTCCAGAAAAGAGCCATAAGAAAAATAACCAAAAATACTAGTCGAGCTCATAGTAAAGATCTGTTCAGAACACTGGGGATTTTAACTGCTCCATGTGAATACATTTACCAGTCAGTTGTATACGTCAAAGAATAACATTGGTAATTACTGCACAAAAAGCTCAGTCCATGACCATGCAACAAGAGAGAGACTCAACTTACATTTACCTAGAAAAAATAAACATAAAACTCAAAACAGCATTTTCTACCAAGAAATAAAACTGTACAATAAATTACTAAAAGAGATTAAAGAAATTGCCAAAAACATTTATTTATAAAGGCAGCTAAAAAGTACCTGTTATGCAATACATTTTATACATTGAAGGATTACTTAGCTAAAACAGAGTAGGGGTTTGATAAAAAAATGTTATACAAATAAATAATAATAATGATTATAAAATATCCAACATTCCACATAACACCTTCACTGTATGTCATTTCCCTTCTTTTTTTCCTTTCTAGAAATACTTACCCCCAAGCCTTCCTCTTTCTGAGCTCAACACCTCACTCATTATGGAGGGATGCTGACTCAGTTTTTCAGGATAGCAAATGGGAACCTGTGGTATGGAAAATGGCCCAGGGATCAACTGTGTGTGTGTGTGTGTGTGTGTGTGTGTGTGTGTGTGTGCAGTGAGTGAAGTGTTATGAAAGAATGTGTATATAGTGTGTACAGTGACTTATAATGAGATATGAGTGAACAATGTGGCATTACATTATTTAATAATTTATTTGTAAAAGAAGTATTTTATACCAGGAGTAAATCTAATGATTGTCTCTAACTAGAAGTCTGTAAATATATGTGTATATGAATTAGCTTATTTTAAATTGATCTAAATTTGTAAATACTTTGACATGTCCTATATCCTTGTAAAAAGACATCTATGGATGAATTAAGCTACTATTACTACTACTACTACTACTACTACTACTACTAAAGCTATTGAGCAGGTCCTGTGAGAGATGATGTGAGGTGTTAAGCAAAACATGGAAAGATTCCACGATATTTTGTCTAGCAAGAGGTGCTGATAGCAGCTGTAAGTTGAGTTGTAAGATTTTGTGAGGAACTGTTTACTATTAATCCAGGGAAGGGGATTTATGTGTTGCAAGGCAAGGACAGGCTGAGCAGTTCAATCCCACCAATGCAATGGTAGATCAGAGCTCTTGCACCATGGGCCAAGCAGTGTCTACATTGCTGGCCTACAGATTTGTTGTTCTGAACATGGCTGGAAGCAGTGTGTCAGCACAACAAATGAGCTCCTAACTTGTATAAATAACTGTCAGTTTTAGCAGAGGTATTAGCAGCCCAGCAGCACTAGTATAGTGAGGGGGCTATGCCAGGCACCAGAGCGATATGGTCTACAGATTTGTTGTTCTGAACACAGCTGGAAGCAATGTGTTGGCACAACAAGTGAGCTCCTAACTTGTATAAATAACTGCCAGTTTTATCAGAGGTATTAGCTGCCCAGCAGCACTACTGTAGTGAGAGGACTATGCCAGGCACCAGAGCGATACGGGTCAGCAAGAAATAGCTTCGTGTTTGGGCCTTTGCTACCGTACCATATTCTAGCACCTAGTCCTCCTTCCTGAACTTGGTGCCTCTTCATGATTATAAAATATCCAACATTCCACATAACACCTTCACTTTATGAGGCGGGCTACCTCCAGGCTCACTACAGCAGCAGCCAAACTACTGCCCAGGAGGGAAGCAAATCGTGACTGGGACATTACAGCTGCTCACCCTTCTATACAGGTAGGGGCTCACTGGTACTATGCACTATCATTTGCACAAGTGGGATCCAAAATGGACGTTGTCATCCTCTGCAAGTATTCCTGCAGTATGTTATGCCACTGGCACCTCTTGTGAGCAGCCATGCAGCATCTAACTGGGATGCACTGCTAAGTGAGCTCCTGGCATCTGTATCCCTGGGCATAGAAGTCATAGCCTACTGGCTGAAAGCTGACTGCATGCCACAGTTCTGTTCTCATCACATGCTGACAAGGGGTATGGCCACTGCACTATGATGTTATAAATGTAGTCACATGGGTTTTAATAAAATATTTGATTTTTGGTGTTGTTTATTTGAGCTGCCATCAGCCTGCACCCTTGCCATGACCCACTGCTACAGCCCAATTCTGTGCAGAAGTGGCTCTTCACCCCAGGCCCAGTACACTCAGTATGCTGCAAATAAATTGAAATATTTTCCTAAATCATTCTCCATATTTCTTTTGTGACCACAGCATCTACAAACATCTGTTTGAAATTGAGGCATTATAGGCCACAAGATAATATTACTAATTATTCTTTGAGAAATAATATTTCATTGTACTTTGGCTTAATAAAAATTAATGTAAAAATGATAATGTTAATAAGCAAACATTTACTAGTAAATCATTTAGCTTTATCAGAACTAAAGTTTATGTATACTGCTACAAATCAACTTCAAAATTCCAAAACAACAAACTCACTTAAAAAGTAATGTAGAAAATGTGCACCTGTAACTAATGCTGTTCACTTGCAGTGACTCTCCTATTGTTTCTCACACTAATTAGTCCAAACAATGCAACTAATGCAATGCAATAAAGTTTCACAAGTACCAAATGAATGTTCTATCCATAAAATTCTGCCTCTCAGCAAGGCAGGCTGAATCCTATCCCTAGTGACAATGCCACAAGACATTTGATGTAGTTCTTAATCCCATGAAAATAAGGTTATGTGCCAATCTGTTATTTATCATTAAAATTCTACTTATCATTCAAAAGTTTAATTTTTTCGTTTGCAAGTCCCTATTTACACCCAGTAAACAGAAGTTGAATGGTACTTAATCCAGTCAAGGATTGACAGTAATGGTGCAGTGCTGTGTAACTCACATTGGATGGTGGGTGATGACAGGATGACACATGTGGGCAGCAGCATAGAGGTGGTGGTGGCTACTGCAATGGTGTGGTTCTGAGGTTGATGTTAGGACCCTCAGATAGAGCAGATGGGCTGTGCCAGTAAATGGGTGGCATATGAGCTGCATGGCAGCACAATGCTGCAGGGCAGCACAATGCTGGTCTTTGTGGGGTGCACAGCTAGATGGCAGCAGCTTGCCCCATGGGCAGGCATGGTCAGCCACATGATAACTAATGTACAGGCAATGTCTCTGACAGTGGCATAATTTGCATGGCACTTGCTTGCAAATTATATCGACTACAATGTTCATCATTGGCACATGATGACAGATGGGTGGCAGGCCTGACCAGAGCAGCAGTAGATGGAAGATGCCAGTGGGCAATAGACCACCTATGGGCAGTGCCTTTGTATAGTGGTAGTGGCAGGTGAGCTGTACTGACCATAGTCAGCATGTCCATGTGCTTGGTATGACCACAGAAATGACACAGATCCAGAAGTGATCTGGATACCACTTGTATGCAGACAGCCCGACAGCAACCTGGTGCTCCGCAACAGGATAGCTCCAGCCAACTGCAGCAGTCAAATGGGACCTGTACAGCACAGGCTTGTGAGCACTGCAGCTGCACAACAAGGCTTGGTGCATTTATGTTGCGACTCTGCTATGGCTGGGAAGTAGACAGCAAGCAACAAGTTGGAATTTGCTCCAGGTGCAGTATGGGCAGTGCATGCTAGGCAGCAGTGCTGGCACGCTATTACACCCTGTTTCATAGCGAAATAACAGTAGCAGTGTTTTCTAGCCAACCACACAATGTAGAATGTGAACCAAAGTTTCGTTCCCACCCTTTGGGGCCAGTAGAAATTCAAACACCAAAATGTATGCGCTTCACCTGGTGTGGAGGTAACTTGTGTCAAGGGAGGGAGAAGAAGGCTCTGGAAGGGAGGCAGTTTGATATGAAAGAGAGAAAAGAAATATGCAGTTGGGGTTTCATTCAGGCTGGACTGTAGGGGTGTCTGCCAGTCTGAGTGTTAGTGAAACATGAGAATAGGAGGGTGAGACAAAGGTAATTCACATTTGAAACAGTCAGTGCCATAGTGGAGAGAACAGAGCTGGAGGCAGATGGAACAAGGCTGTCTGCTCCTTCTGAAAGCTAGAAACTATAGTGGTGCATGTTGCTATTTAATACAATAACATATCACATTTCCTGCTGGTGTAACAGTGAAAGATGTTAAAGGAGAACCATGATTTTAATCAATTGTGTAGGAAGTACTGCACACTGTGTGTGCATTTTTTGGATTTATATACAGGTTGTTGTTGTGGTCTTCAGTCCTGAGACTGGTTTGATGCAGCTCTCCATGATAATCTATCCCGTGCAAGCTCTTTCATTCCCCAGTACCTACTGCAACCTACATCCTTCTGAATCTGCTTAGTGTATTCATCTCTTGGTCTCCCTCTACGATTTTTACCCTCCACGCTGCCCTCCAATGCTAAATTTGTGATCCCTTGATGCCTCAGGACATGTCCTACCAACCAATCCTTTCTTCTAGTCAAGTTGTGCCACAAACTTCTCTTCTCCCCAATCCTATTCAATACCTCTTCATTAGTTACGTGATCTACCCACCTAATCTTCAACATTCTTCTGTAGCACCACATTTCAAAAGCTTCCATTCTCTTCTTGTCCAAACTATTTATCGTCCATGTTTCACTTCATACATGGCTACACACCATACAAATACTTTCAGAAACGACTTCCTGACACTTAAATCTATACTTGATGTTAACAAATTTCTCTTCTTCAGAAACGCTTTCCTTGCCATTGCCAGTCTACATTTTATATCCTCTCTACTTTGATCATCATCAGTTATTTTGCTCCCCAAATAGCAAAACTCCTTTACTACTTTAAGTGTCTCATTTCCTAATCTAATTCCCTCAGCATCACCGAATTTAATTCGGCTACATTCCATTATCCTTGTTTTGATTTTGTTGATGTTCATCTTATATCCTCCTTTCAAGACACTGTCCATTCCGTTCAACGGCTCTTCCAAGTCCTTTGCTGTCTCTGACAGAATTACAATGTCATCGGTGAACCTCAAAGTTTTTGTTTCTTCTCCCTGGAGTTTAATACCTACTCCAAACTTTTCTTTTGTTTCCTTTACTGCTTGCTCAATATACAGATTGAATAACATCAGGGAGAGGCTACAACCCTGTTCACTCCCTTCCCAACCACTGCTTCCCTTTCATGCCCCTCGACTCTTATAACTGCCATCTGGTTTCTGTACAAATTGTAAATAGCCTTTCACTCCCCATATTTTACCCCTGCCACCTTTAGAATTTGAAAGAGAGTATTCCAGTCAACATTGTCAAAAGCTTTCTCTAAGTCTACAAATGCTAGAAATGTAGGTTTGCCTTTCCTTAACCTTTCTTCTAAGATAAGTTGTAAGGTCAGTATTGCCTCGCTTGTTCCAACGTTTCTACGGAATCCAAACTGATCTTCCCTGAGGTCAGCTTCTACCAGTTTTTCCATTCGTCTGTAAGTAATTCACGTTAGTATTTTGCAGCCGTGTCTTATTAAACTGATAGTTTGGTAATTTTCACATCTGTCAACACCTGCTTTCTTTGGGATTGGAATTATTATATTCTTCTTGAAGTCTGAGGGTATTTCGCCTGTCTCATACATCTTGCTCACCAGATGGTAGAGTTTTGTCATGACTGGCTCTCCCAAGGCCGTCAGTAGTTCTAATGGAATGTTGTCTACTCTCAGAGCCTTGTTTTGACTCAGGTCTTTCACTGCTCTGTCAAACTCTTCACACAGTATCGTATCTCCCATTTCATCTTCATCTACATCCTCTTCCATTTCAATAATATTGTCCTCAAGTACATCGTCATTGTATAAACCCTGTATATACTCCTTCCACCTTTCTGCTTTCCCCTCTTTGGTTAGAACTGGGTTTCCATCTGAGCTCTTGACATTCATGCAAGTGGCTCTCTTTTCTCCAAAGGTCTCTTTAATTTTCCTGTAGGCTGTATCTATCTTACCCCTAGTGAGATAAGCCTCTACATCCTTACATTTGTCCTCTAGCCATGCCTGCTTAGCCATTTTGCACTACCTGTCGATCTCATTTTTGAGACGTTTGTATTCCTTTTTGCCTGCTTCATTTACTGCATTTTTATATTTTCTCCTTTCATCAATTAAATTCAATATTTCTTCTGTTACCCAAGGATTTCTACTAGCCCTCATCTTTTTACCTATTTGATCCTCTGCTGCCTTCACTATTGCATCCCTCAAAGCTACCCATTCTTCTTCTACTGTATTTCTTTCCCCCATTCCTGTCAGGTGTTCCCTTATGCTCTCCCTGAAACTCTGTACAACCTCTGGTTCTTTCAGTTTATCCAGGTCCTATCTCCTTAAATTCCCACCTTTTTGCAGTTTCAATAGATTGTGATCAGAGTCCACATCTGCCCCTGGAAATGTCTTACAATTTAAAACCTGGTTCCTAAATCTCTGTCTTACCATTATATAATCTATCTGATACCTTTTAGTATCTCCAGGGTTCTTCCATGTATACAACCTTCTTTCATGATTCTTGAACCAAGTGTTAGCTATGATTAAGTTATGCTCTGCACAAAATTCTACCAGGTGGCTTCCTCTTTCATTTCTTAGCCCCAATCCATATTCACCTACTATGTTTCCTTCTCTCCCTTTTCCTACTGTCGAATTCCAGTCACCCATGACTATTAAATTTTGGTCTCTCTTCACTACCTGAATAATTTCTTTTACCTCATCATACATTTCTTCAATTTCTTCATCATCTGCTGATCTAGTTGGCATATAAACTTGTACTACTGTAGTAGCCGTGGGCTTCGTGCCTATCTTGGCCACTATAATACTTCACTATGCTGTTTGTAGTAGCTTACCCGCACTCCTATTTTTTCATTCATTATTAAACCTACTCCTGCATTACCCTATTTGATTTTTTCCTCCTGCCACTGAACTTCACTAATTCCTACTATATCTAACTTTAACCTATCAATTTCCCTTTTTAAATTTTCTAACCTACCTGCTCGATTAAGGGATCTGACATTCCACGCTCCGATCCGTAGAATGCCAGTTTTCTTTCTCCTGATAACGATGTCCTCTTGAGTAGTCCCCGCCCGGAGATCCGAATGGGGGACTATTTTATCTCCGGAACATTTTACCCAAGAGGACGCCATCATCATTTAACCATACAGTAAAGCTGCATACCCTCGGGAAAAAGTATGGCTGTAGTTTCCCCTTGCTTTCAGCCGTTCGCAGTACCACAACAGCAAGGCTGTTTTGGTTAATGTTAGAAGGCCAGATCAGTCAATCATCCAGACTGTTGCCCCTGCAATTACTGAAAAGGCTGCTGCCCCTCTTCAGGAACCACACGTTTCTCTGGCCTCTCAACAGATGCCCCTCCATTGTGGTTGTACCTACGGTACGGCTATCTGTATCGTTGAGGCATGCAAGCCTCCCTACCAATGACCAGGTCCATGGTCCATGGGGGGAGGTGTGAAGGGCAAAATGGAGCCACAGTGCATCAACAAGACGAAAACAAATGAGGCTCTTTACTTGTGACTGAGAAGTCATTTACACTTTGCAGCCTCACTTTGGGGATGCTGTGAAATCCAAAGAACAAGGGGCCTGATGACAATGTTGTACTATCAGAAAAAAAGAAGCAAGATCAAGTAATCTCTTACTCACTGTCTTTTGATGAGTTATCATGTCCAGACTGGCTATGAGCACATAGTAAATAAGTGCTCTTTTCCCTTGATAATGTAAATGTTGATAAATAAATTTAAATGCAGAAAGTTCTTTGAAGAGGGGTTACGTGATTTCATAGCTAGTGGGTATAGATGTGAGCTCTCTTACAGCCTTCATCCCTCTGCAGAAGGGAAATAAGTCCCATGGTACAACTGGTGGCACTGCATAGCATCACAACTGTATCAAGAAAACTATGATATAAGACTATGAAGTTGGAGAAAGGTAACAGTAATTGTAAAAGCATCGGGGTGACACATCAATTCATGAAGTAGGTACACTCAGCAACGCAAACACAAATGTGAATCAATTGCACCACTTAAAAACAAAGAGTTACTTCACTGCCCTCTGCTCCTCAGGACATGGCCAGCAGCAACCACCTATTTCCTTTCTCAGAACATCCTATTAGATAGTCTGTGGCATGGGTTTGTTAGTACATTCAGCAGATGGCTAAAAGTGTACCCTGTCAATGGCTTTTACTGGAATGAACTGGTTCCATCTTGAAAGACAGGCTGATTTGGCATGTAGACTCTGTCAGAACTCATGCTAGGAACCTGTCCAGTAGCTTGGTTGCAGATACATACATGAAAATAAATTTTAAATTCTCAATTAAGTGTTAGTGAATTGCCCCCAATAAACCAAACTGCCTAGGTGCCCTGTACACTTTGTAATTTGGCCCAGAAGCATTTTTATAAACTAAAAATGTTTTTGCGGTAGTAAACAAGAACAGCTATATTAAGTGTTGTACATACACTGCTGGGGGAAAAATAAAAGAAATAAAATAAAATAAAATTATGACAGCTGGAAAGATGATGTTGACTTTGATCTGATGATGGCATATGCCACCTGGGGGATAGTAAATGTACTGAGAATGGTTTCAGCATCATCTGTCAACAGATAGCATAGTAGCATAGCTACCAGAATGCCATCTGTGTCTACTCTGTAATAGGAAATGCTCTGAGTCAGGAGGCTCACTGTGGTGCAAACATGTGAAGCATGTGTCATGGAGATGCACTCATGCTTCTCACAGCCAACTGAGTGAGTTTGAAAGGGGTCAAACTGTGGCCTTCCACATGGCAGGATGCTCCTTTTAGAGAGCTGTCACAAAAGTTGACATGCTGTGTGAGTTGAGCAATGATGCTGGTATCAGTGGTCACGTGAACATTCTCACACCTGTAGACAAGATTCTCGCCATCCACATAAAACTGATGCCCACCACAATTGTTGCATTATAAGGGCAGAAGTGGCAGCTTCTATAGGTATCACAGCAAAAATACAGACGTGTCAACTCAAACTGTTCTGAACGAGTTATTAGCAGTGGGACTACAAGCATACACACCTCTATCCCATCTTTTCCTCACAACATACTGTTGATGTGCATGGCTCAACTGGTCCCATCAGAGGATCACTTGGAAGATGGAATTGCACATCATGGTCCTCAGTGATGAAAGTAGATTCTGCCTGCACGCAAGTAATGGTTGTATGTGTGTTACGTAGATCTGGTGAGTGTTGTCTCATAGAGAGCATTTCTCTAAGACATACTGGCCCCACCCTCGTCCTTATGGTCTGGGGTGTGATAAACTAGAACTCTTGTTCACCTTTAGTGTTTCTGGAGGGGATGATAACCAGCATTTGGTACATGCGGAATGCTATTAGACTCTTTCTTTTGCCATTCTTTCAATAGGAAGGTGATGTGCTATTCCAACAGGATAATGCTCACTCACACACTGCCCGTGAAACTCAATGTGCTCTGCAAGATGTGCAGCAAATTCTTTGGCCAGCACAATCTCCAAATTTGTCTCCAATTGAGCACATGATGGTTATAATGGCATGAGAAGTGACTTGTGCAACTTGTCAACCAGCAACTCTTACAGAACTATGTGAACAGGTTAAGCAGGTGTGGAATAATGTGTTCCAGTGCAGTATTTGCCATCAGTATGACTGCCTGGATGCCAGAGTCAGTGCCTACATTGTCACCTGTGGTGACTACACCATGTTCTAATATGGAAGTTTCAGCATGGGTTGATACCCAGTACCTCAGACTCACTTGTGCTGCTATTATGTAAATGTATTCATTTCATGTACTAAGTATGCACTGTTGCAACAATAAATATTGAGTGAATTGGAAACATCTAAAAGGGTGAACTATTTTTTTCCCAGCAGTATATATGGGGATACATATGTGCATTTTTGAGTGAATTTACTGCCTTTGATGCTAAATATCCTGCAAGCTTAGAGACACAGACACAGGTAACATCTAATTAAACCTAGAAATTCCTCATATTCACTGATATAGGTAATTTGCAGCCCATTCAGCACTTGTATCCAGTAAACAGAACTGGTAACAGTATTCCCAATGCACTTTACCACTTACAGCAACAAATTGCTGGTGTGACATGGTCATAGGTTACATTTATCCGTCCACAAGCAAGAGACATGTAAATCATAAACATTTCCTTATTGGCTGCACTCAATTAATTGCTTCCTTTGTACTTTAGTGTAAAGATTGCTTAATTGCAATGTTGTGAGGTGCTCTGCCTGCCATGTTATGCAATTTTAGGACTAGTGTAGAATTTATTTTAAGTTTTTATGATTTTTCAGAACTCTTCCACAAAATATTAAGTTGGGATTTTCAATGTGACACAGAGTGATTTGTTAATTATACATGTTACATAATAAATGCCCTGTTACACCTGCATGTTCAGTTCTATCTTGTGATTATGTGGAATGTTTTGCTTTTTAGATCATTGCATAAAGTAAGGTCTGCAATTATGACTTAGTTTGCATGAATAACCATATTTACATTTCTCCATAAGTTGGAGAAATATGGGCCTCCTCCTCCCCTTACAGTTCTCCTTCTTCTCACTGAATGAGCCTGTACTGGTAGTCTATGGCCAGAGATTAAAATATGTATCAGAGTGGCTAGTTGTTTTCTCCATTTTGTAGTAAATATCAGCTTGCTAGTCACACAAACTGAGAAAAACTTTCAATAAATTGTGTATTTTTCTTTGATTATTAGTTGAGCAGTATTTTATCTCATGCATGCTACTGATTCTTAACACAATGAAAAAAAGATTATGTAAGTATCACTCATCCAAAACAATAATTATACCAGAATTCTCAAGAGCACCATAGACTTGAACAAATAACCAACTGAACTTGTCGATCTGGCATAAAAGTATAGTTGCAAATAAAATACATTATCTGGTATAGTAATTTATTTTAAAAAAGTTATGCTGTGGCTTCTTATGGACAAGTAAGATACACTGAGAGTGCCAGTTCTGGAGTCTTTTCATTAACATCTACCAAGAATCACAAACCAGAAGTAGAGAGAAACTGTATCCCTTCCAACAAATTACTGAGTAAAACATTGTATTTAGATATAGTGGCATTCAGTCCTCATCTGGCTCTCCAGGTTAGATTTTTTATGGTTTTTGCCTAATCACTTCAGGCCAGTGGCATGATGGTTGCTTTGTATAGGCAATGGTTGTCTTCTCCAGTCAAATCTTGCACTCTGTGACTTATGGCAGACATATAGACAGGACTCTACAATTTGAGTTTCCTTACACTTTGAGCTTCCTTTTTTCCATAAATTAGTCAGATTATCTGTAAGACTAATATTTATTTATTTATTTATTTATTTCTTGTTCTGTAGATCCAGTTAGTGAGTCAATCACAAGGATATGGAACGTGTCAAGTTGTACAGGTTTCAATTTAAACTTACAATAAATACAAGGGCAGTGCAATGGCAAATTGTACATAGTTTAAGTAAGACATACTATAAATACAGTAACAGATACAATGTCAGCTAGATAACATAACTACCATTTGACAGAAAAAGGAGTTTCAAATAAAGTAGTAGTTTTATGTGTGGTGGGTTGGTCATTTATGTTCACATGTTTCATTGTGACAGTAATAATAATAATGAGCGTACGGCATTGGTGTCCGTGAGACCCCTCGCAGGTTCGGCCGCTGCTCCACAAGTTCTTTAATGCCACTACAGTGACTTGCGAGTGAATGAGGATGAAATGATGATGAAAGACAAACACAACACCCAGTCATCTCGAGGCAGTGCTACAAATATGATAAAGGGAAGTACTTCATGGAATATAAATAATGGAAAGAGTGAAATGAATGAATCATAGTATAAGTGAGGTGTTATTGCATTGTTACAAATATAAACAAGACTTAGAACATTGCTTAACTTCCAAATGTATCATCTGTTATGTCTGAAGAAGGATTTGTCCAAAAGCTCAACAAATTTTCATTCTTATTTATGTTCCTGTTAATTGCTCAGCTCCTCAACTATACAGTGAATTGTTACTTTTATTGGTTACATTATTTTTATAAATTTATTGAGTAATTTATAATTGTAAATAAATTAGGATCTTTGGCAAAAGTGGATCAGGCGGAATTTTGGAAATTTGGACTATATGTCGATGAGTCATAAACAAGGATTATAAATCCAGAATGAAATTTTCACTCTGCAGCAGAGTGTGCACTGATATGAAACTTCCTGGCAGATTAAAACTGAGTGCCAGACCGAGATTCAAACTCAGGACCTTTGCTTTTTGTGGGCAAGTGCTCTACCATCTGAACTACCGAAGCACAACTCATGGCCCGTCCCCACAGCTTCACTTCTGTCAGTACCATGTCCCTCACCTTCCAAACTTCACAGAAGCTCTCCTGCAAAACTTGCAGAAATAGCACCCCTGGAAGAAAGGATACCATGGAGACATGGCTTTGCCACAGCCTGGGGGGTGTTTCCAGAATGAAATTTTCACTCTGCAGTGGAGTGTGTGCTGGAAACACCCCCCAGGCTGTGGCAAAGCCATGTCTCTGCAATATCCTTTTTTCTAGGAGTGTTATTTCCGCAAGTTTCACAGGAGAGCTTCTGTGAAGTTTGGAAGGTAGGAGATGAGGTACTGGCGGAAGTGAAGCTGTGAGGATGGGCCGTGAGTCATGCCTGGGTAGCTCAGATGGTAGAGCACTTGTCCGTGAAAGGCAAAGGTCTTGAATTCGAGTCTCAGTCAGGCACACAGCTTTAATCTGTCAGGAAGTTTCAAGGATAATAAAATTTATGAAACATTGATCACACCTTTTTCAGCTGACTTACCAAAATTTCACCTGACTGAGGAAGCTTACATTTTGAAAAAGTTAATAACATTTTACTGCAAGCAACATAATTTCTTCTTTAGGTGCTGAAAGGGGAATCTATTGAACTATTGACTGAGATGAGACAAGTTGTAATTGTAATTATTAATGTGATAACAAGTTATCTGGAAGTTAAGGAATTTGTAAATGTTGTTGATGAAGCGTACCAAACTGTCTGCACGTGAGTACTCAAGATTTCGTACTTTATTTTTGGTGCCACTAAAATTCATAAAACACATTTTAAATAGCAAAATATTAAGTTAAAAGTAATTTATAGTGAGACAGTTCAGATGTTGTGTTTTACTAATGAAAGTTTAAGTTCAGTAAACATACAAAATATTTGGCAAATGAACACAAGCAATGGGTATCTGAATTGCAAAGCTTAGAATTTTTGAAAGAAAATATCAATCCTCCTTAATTCAATGGCAGTTAAATGAGATAGAAAGAAATTGATCATAAAGAAACCAATAATAGTTTAAAGCAAATTAAATATTATATGTTCTGTTACTCTTCCTTACTAGAGTTATTATTTTAAATTTCATTTAAGTTGGTTTTAAAGTATTACAAAAGATCCTGCATTACCTTTGAATTAAGCCCAAGGCGTGAGATCTGCAATCGCAAAATATGTCAGCTGTAGTGAGTGAACAATTTCATAATACAATAATTAAGATACTAAGGCATCATTCACACTTAACTGAGACTGGGTCAACCTTCAAAGGAAAGTGCAACAATTTGATGTCAGAGTGATGCCACAACAGACAACAGAATGGCAACATTCTGAGAAATTCATTGCCTCAAGCCAAATGGCTGGAGTGAGAGCAGTGAACAGTTACCTAGCAGAAATACAGAGTTGACTGCATCGTAAGAAGTATTGTAATAGTTCCTTTTAGCTGGTGGGTTCTTTATCTGAAATTATTACATAGGCTTTACTGTTCAGTTCAGTATAAATTCCTACACAAATATTTAGTTTTATATTGTGTCACCAAGAATGATCAAACACTAGTAGAATGACGTAAAAGAAACAATATGAAAGATTATAATAGTCTAACAATTATGATTCATATTCAATAAAATTCTATATATTACAACACACATTAAATTAAAAGGAATTGTATCTCAATTTCGGATTGCTGATTATTTTTTTACATCACCTTTGTTTGTCCAGCAAAGTGTAATCTTCAAGGATGGTTTGTGAAGCGCATCTACATAACTTTTGAATATAGCAGAATAAAACCTAGGCCTCTTTGCATCCAAGCTTGGAATCATAATAATGTAGATTTTCAATGATTGAGCCATGATTTTACGACGAGACCTGCATGGGAAACACAAAAAGATGAGTGCCTAGTTTTTTTTATTATTACATGAAATGACTATTAACTGTGCTCTAATGACACCTGCCACATAATATGACTGTTGTTGCCCGAAAATGCTACATTTAGCAGCATGAGCAACACCACAATTGTTATTAAAATTTTGACCTTTGTTGTGGTAGAACGTGGGTGCTCTAGCTGGGATAGGCAGCACCAAATATTCAAAAATTAACTGTAGATGTGTTTCAAGAAAAGTACATTGTGAATCTGTTATGAAAAATATCGACAAAAACCTGACAATCAAAAGGAGACAACCACAGGACGAAAAATGGACGCAAAAAACAATGGGACGACAAAGGATGTAAAATACACACAACGACTGGATACCGACAGAGAAGGTTTCAGTTATATGTTAAGTAAAAATTCTAATGAATTTTGTAATTAGGCATTGTCATTTCTAGTGGTTCATTTTCTGTTAACAGTTAATAATGGATAAAATTAATGCAGGGGAAGAAATAGTAGGGGGGGGGGGGGGGGGGATCCAAAAATTGATAAGTTAGAATTAATTATGCAGCTTCTGAGTAAATAATTTTAGATCTGAAATGAGGGCTGAAATTGGCGAAAGGTTAGGGGAGAATTTGAATAAGCAATTAAATGCAATAAAAACTGAGTTAACTGAGGTCAAAAATACACTGGAAGGTAACATAAAGGTGGTAGAATCGAGGGTAGACAATTAGGAGAAAAAAGTAATTGTTTTTGAAAATGAATTCATTGCTGAAAATAGTAACAGAGCCAGGGAAATTCAGGAACTTCAAAATGAAAATGAATCACTAGATGAAAAATTTAATGACTTGACAGTAAACAGTGTTAATGCAGTCAGTAGTGTTGAGAAAAAGGTTGACAGTTTAGAATCAAATCTTACCAATAAATTAGACACATTGAAAACTAAAATAAATCAAGTTGAAGAATATGTTGTTAACGAAAATTTGTACAGTCATGGACCAGCTTGATCGAACCTGTTAGTGAAAAGTTTTCCTTGTGATAATTTAGACCCAGTTGATTTTTTGCACCATTGCAAGGACAATTTTGTGCTAGGAATGTCTGATAATTCAACAATGGTGAACACCAGCTGGGGGGGGGGGGGGGGTGTATTCAAACCGGTATGGAGAGAGGAGAGACTACAGAGACAATAGATATGAACAACACAGGGGAAACAATAGGGATCATAATGGTAATGACAGAGACAAGGATAGAAATTTTGGAAATAGAAACAGATGGGGTGACAGAAACAAGGGGGAACAAAATTGGAGATCAAACAGAGAAAACAGGCAGCAAAACTCCGGACCGCCTCAATGAGGGTCCGCAGTTTTGAGGCGAGAAAATTTAATCACAATAGGACCTACAATAACAACTGGGAATTACAGACAGAGGAAGGAGGAGAAATGTAACTTATTATTATAATAAAACCAATGAAAGACAAAACAAATACACACCACAAATAACAGACACTCATGTTCAACACCAAATTAATACTTTAAATTTTGATCAGAAATTTTGGGATAAAATAAGAGAAAATAATCATATTGAAAGCAATAAGGTAACTACTTCTGAGAACAAGCCAGATGAGGATATTGCAATTGTGGCAGAATTTTATAATTGGGTAGAGAATAATAATCTATGTAATTCTGAAGTATCTGACAAACATTACAGCTCTGATTTGAATAAGTTATTTAATGAAAATGAAAAGTTATGTGAAGAGAGAGAGATGGAACTTAATGTGACTGTGAATAGGATGCACGATGAGGAAAGTTTTGATTTTGATGAAAATATGGAAGCTAATGATGTTGTTGAGAGTTGTATGGAGGTAAGTAATGGTGAGATTAATGCTGTGGGTGAGTATCAGGTATTCGTCGAGATTATTTTAAGTGAAGTAGTGAAGCTATGTGATAATGAAGTTGATAATTGTGAGTATTATGATGAGGTAAGTGTGGTTAGTGATGAGGTAAGTGTGGTTAGTAATGAGGAGGAGGACACTCATGCATCTGAAGAACAGGTAAAGTTAAGTCAGTGTAACCAATTTAACGTAGCAGAGGACTGTAATGTTGTGCCAGCTAATAGTATGAAGTATTTAAACACACATACAAGTTCTGAAGGAAAAGGTGAAAATTTTTTAAAAATATTATGGAATAGTTGCAATTACAAAACAGATAGGGAAGAGTTCTGGAACTAATTAGCTAAAATTTGTAGAAGGTTATATCCTCACTGGTGGCAAAGTGTAAAATGTAATGAATATCTGTTGTATGCTCAATCTGTTGTATCCATAGATGATGTTAATGAAAGTGTCAATGTGTGTATGAAGTTGTTAAAAACTGATCAGGAAAATAATGAGGGTAATTTCAGAGAAATTGAAAATGACCTGTTACATGAGCCATTAAAAGAAAAAGTAGAAGAATGTAAATTAGGGTGTCCATACATTAAAACTAAAGTAAACAGTTGGGAGAGTAAATGTCTCATTGATACAGGGAGTCCTATTTCAGCTATTTCAGAAAAATTCAGAAATAAAATTAAAGACAGTGTTGATTTTGTTGAGGCCCCTGTGATGGGAGTAAAGATAAGAGGAGCTACAGGCAAACACAGTAAAGTCATCAGAAGTCAAGTATTTTTATCATTTGAAATAGAAAATGTAAAATTTGAGCAGGGTTGTCTTGTTATTCCAAGTTTAGAAGAGAACATATTGTTTGGCATGGACTGGGTGTTAAAGGTAAGTGCTGCATTTAGCTGGAGTGAGATGAAGTTAATTGTGTGTGAACCCAAAAGCAAAGTTATTGTGTGTACACAACTGTTTATTATACACTGTGGAGAAGGTTGCAGTCATGTCAGGAAAATCATAGACTATGAAGAGAATTTGTACTGTTGTGATAACAAATCTGAGCTAAATTTTTCTAGTCAAAATTATGAAAACCTAGTTAAAAGCAAAGTAGAGGAAGCAATTAATTTGGACAGTGATCAAAAGAGAGAGAGTTGGAAAATTTATTGAGAGAATTTCAAGATGTTTTCAATGAAAAACCTGGAAGAGTCAGGAATTATCAATGCACTTTACACCTTAAAAATCGTGAACCTTTTTTCCTCAAGCCTTATAGTGTTCCTTTTGCAAAAAGAAAAGAAGTAGGGAGTGAGATACAAAAAATGGAAGCATGGGGTATAATCAAAAGAAGTAACAGTCATTATAATAATCCTTTGGTGGTGGTTTCCAAACATGGAGGTGGTGTTAGACTTGTACTTGACTCTAGGCACCTTAACAAATTTTTGAAAAGAGAAAATGATCATCCAGAAAACATAGATGAACTGCTACATAAATATGAATGTGTGAAATTCATGAGCAGCTTAGACTTAACTTCAGGCTTTCACCAAATTTCTTTAGAAATAAATTCTAGAAAATACACTGCATTTTTGTATGGGGGAAAAACTTATCATTACTGTGTTGTACCATTTGGACTAACTGTTTCTGTTGCTGAGTTTATTAGAGCATTAGATCTTGTTTTGGGGGATGAACTACTGTCTAAGCTTACAGTATATGTTGATGATATATTGATTTCTGGAAAAACATGGGAAGAACATTTTAAATTGCTAACACAGGTGTGTATAAAATTAAGGGAAGGGGGTATGCCCTTAAAGTTAGAAAAAAGTGTATTTGGAGTAAGTGAATTGATATTTTTGGGACACATTATTTTGGAAAAGGGGATTGAACCTGACAGAGAAAAAACTGAAGCTATAGAGAATTTTCCTGTTCCTAAAAATAAAAAACAATTAAAATCTTTTTTTGGTCTTGCTGGATTTTACAGAAAGTATGTCAGTACTCAAGCTATGAGCGCTTCTTGTTTATGTGATCTATTAAAGAAAAATACTGTGTGGG